>NC_090250.1:33861514-33894014 GCF_037325665.1 Littorina saxatilis | reverse complement strand
CTGAGGAGGATAGCACGCTTTCCTACATCTCTATTCTTTTTAACCTTCTGAACGTGTTTTTAATCCAACCATATCATATCTATATGTTTTTGGAATCAAGAACGGACAAGGAATAAGATGAAATTGTTTTTAAGTCGATTTCGGACATTTAGTTTCAATCATAATTTTTCTATTTTTAATTTTCAGAGCTTGTTTTTAATCCGAATATATTTAACTTGACTAAATGTAAAAAAAATAGTGTGGGACAGGAGTAACAAGGTGTACTCTTCCTGTTCCTCTTGGTGTACTAGGATGGTCACACGTCACCATCCACCCTTCATCTGGGTTTTATGGCTCCTCGAGCTCCTCCACCACCCTTCATCTACCATGCCACCCCATCATCTCTACCTTACTACCTGGCATACACGTCATGAGGAAGTTCTGCCTAATTTTGAGGCGACCACGATTTATCCTGTTTTAAATTCAACGAAGTGCAGTTTCGCAAACATCCTCATATTTTTCCCTCATAAAATTGTTAGAGTAGAAAAACTAGCCTACACTTCCTCAACACCCAAAACTTTCTTACGAATAGATGGTGGTGTCATCATCTTCACCCAACCATCTATCCCACCACCATCCATCGATGAGGAAGTTCTACCTCTTTGTGAGGCAGCCATGATGAATCACGTTTTATTTCCACGAAAAGCTTTCGTTGAAAGCATTCTTGGGTTTGTCATTTGAGCAGCCTTATTTCCTTCATAAAATTATTAAAGTAGAAAAACTAACATACACTTCTTCACTGATCAAAACGTTCTTACAACGGGGTAGTGGTCCTTCACCATCGTAACAACGTCTTGTTGACTCCAGACAGTAAGCGATCGTAACAACGTCTTGGTAACTCTAGACAGTAAGCGATCGTCATGTTCTGCAAGACTTTTCTCTGCATAAACATGTATGTACATGAACACCAGACTCATTTTGTTGTAACATTTAGTATACAACTTGGATGGATTGGATTGGATAAGATTTACAGTCCAGTGAGGTTACCCTCATGGAAATTCGGGCTGCTTTCTCCCCGGGGAAAGCGAGCTGCCATACATACGGCGCTACCCATATTTTTTTTTCCTGCATGCGTGTATTCATGTTTCCTGAGACTTAATGCCGTGTGAGATGGAATTTTTTTACTTTATTCCAAGTCCCACGGGTATTTGATGGACATTTTTTATCTATGCCTATACAATTTTGCCAGGAAAGACCCTTTTGTCAATCGTGGGATCTTTAACGTGCACACCCCAATGTAGTGTACACGAAGGGACCTCGGTTTTTCGTCTCATCCGAAAGACTAGCACTTGAACCCACCACCTAGGTTAGGAAAGGGGGGAGAACAGATCGAGGTCCCAAGCTAACCAGCCAGGCATATTCCAAAGTCAATCAGTAACACATCAATGTTTAAGGTCTGGCCGACACTGTGCGATTTGTGAAAAGTCTGATACTGGTGTTATGTTTGCGCGGACAATGATATCATTATCAGAAGCATATCAGGAGTAAGAGCCAGAGGATAATATATAGATTAATGCTGCAAAATCTGCATATCAGTTTGTCAACAGCTGTTTGTTGACCTGTTGGTTAGTGTCAAGCAGCACAACACCTTGAACTTGAAGTCGGCATATTTCAAGACGACTAAGACTGAGAATGAAACTTTCCTGGTCCACTTTTGCGGGGCACGTTCCATCCTGAACTCAGGTCAAAATGAGTTCGGCTCATTCTCTCCCTGACAGGATGCCTTGAGTTTCCTTGTCTGGCAAAGAAACCGATTTTTTGGATTTTTTTACATATTCAGAGCTTTTTGTAATGTATTATTGATATAAGCAGATTCGCGATCGTCGATAATGATTTTTCATGGTGTTTTGTAATTTTTAAATTACAAAGGAATTGATATGTAAGACAGTTTTAAGCGAGCTATTTTTCGCGGCTGTATTTACTGTGCAAACAACTCTAAATATGGCAAAAGTATCACGTGATAATCAACCGTTTGGTTTCGGCGCTCACTGGAGCAGACGATTTTTTACTGTAACCAGTTGACAGTGATGAAACCATATATTACGGTCTCCTTCCGGCAGCAGTCCCAAAATTTCGACTTGTTTTGACCTTAGAACGATGTCTTTATCATAACTGTGAAGAACAGAACGGAGATCACTATCGAAGTCGGCCAATCTGCAATCATTTTTGTCTCGCGAACACTGATCTCAAATTTTGATCAGTGCTCGCGAAAAACATATGGAAGATAACTCTGTATTCCTAGTTTTGATAGATTCGCGTAGGACTATATAGCGTCCGGTCAGAGAGACAACTGGTAACAGCCGTGGAGCGATGCTTATCAGGGCCCGTATGCATGAACTGGAAGTCATAAACACTGGAAGTAGAGGCCTCTTTTGGAAGTGGGAACTCCCGAAGTTAACTTTCTAACTGTTCCCTATGCATAAACGCCGTAGTGCTGACTTCGAGAGTATTCGGTCAAGGTCGCGAAAATTGGGGGAATCCCAACTAGTTT
Source organism: Littorina saxatilis (assembly GCF_037325665.1). Taxonomy (NCBI): domain Eukaryota; kingdom Metazoa; phylum Mollusca; class Gastropoda; order Littorinimorpha; family Littorinidae; genus Littorina; species Littorina saxatilis. Next base: position 33,891,484 of record NC_090250.1, on the reverse strand, counting down.
GTTAACGGTAAGCTTGGCGACCAGAAGAAACAAGTCTCATCGCGAGTTCAAAAGGGTGAACATTGAGAGCGCTGTAGTACTAACAGCGTTATTGCTGTTGTTTTTTGAATGGTTAAACGAAAGGGTCGGTTCAAACCTGTGATGATTGTCTTGAAATTGAATGACTGCCTAGCTATGACAATGACTTTGTTGACCTGAATGTTAGGGAGAAAAATAAATGATTTGGCCACACAAAAAAATAGGTGTGGTTACGGTAACATAGCGAAAAAAATAGGGTAGGAAGGTAGGCAATCACTTTTTTTTTTTTTTTACTTTTTTTTCTAATGTATACAAATTAAACCTACTTGACAGAGAAATAAGTGTGCGACTCGAGCGCTTTCGCTTTCATTGCGTTCTCTGCACTCGTTTTCTTGGTTTTTTTTGTTTTTTTTACAAATGTAATAAAAAGTTATAGGGTCGGCCCCTAAAAATAGGGTAGGTCGGGTTACCGTAATCACATTTTTTTTTTAAGGCCTTATGTTGAACTTTTTTTCTCCTTTTTTAATTTTTTTTTTTTTTTATCTCAGTGGCATGCAGGCAGCTTCAACCCTTTCTTTTTTGCCTCTTTTTTTGTGTTGTTTTTTTGTTTTTGTTAACGGGGAGCATCCTTCTTTATTGATCGTTTTTCTGTTCTTTTTTCCTGGTTTTTTTTCCTGCTTTTTATATTAAAGGCAAGATTGGATTTTTTGTGAAAGCATAGGACAGTTTCTTTACGCAATTTAAAAAAAATGAACACAGAGACAAAAACCGGTTGTTGCAGCGAATGCAATTGAGGCCTTTTAAGAAAAAGATTAATAAATTTTTTTTATAAAAAAACTTTTGCTCCCAGCGGCACTTGAACCCGGAGCGACGGATCGAATTTCCGAATCCGTAACCACTGCACCATGCTACTCGTGTGAAAAAAGCGTGATGAAAAGATGTTATTCAGTCGTTATGGTTTGAAAGCTCGCCACCTTCGCCGAATGACTCGAGCACGTTTTTTTTCGGTTAGTAACTGATCAGTCGAACTGTCGCTTTTAAGCCACTCTGTTTCAAGCATTTCACCTAAATTAAACAAGAATTTCACAGTTTGTGTCTATGGTGCAAGGTAGCCGACCGTCTCATTGTAGCCAAGTTACGACAGTTGCTCGATTGACGCATTTCACGCCTTCGATATTCTGTCTGAGCTCATTTCCCAATGAGCTGCCTTAAAAACAGGAATGTCCTGCAATTGTAGTATGCGTTGGAGGTTTCATTTGGATGGGTAAGGACATTTAAGAAGTAAAATCGTCGTATAATGATGTCAAGTGAGAGACCCTGCAAATTAACATTGAAAGTGGGAACTCCGGAAGCAAAGTTCCCAGCTACTCGGTATGCAAGAGCTAAATTGAAAGCCGAAGTTGTGGCTTCGAGAGTTCTGAGGTCAAGGTCGAGGAAATTGGGAGAATCCCAATTAGTGCGCATGCGTTTGTAAACGGTAGGCTTGGTGACCAGAGGAAACTCATCGCGAGTTCGTAAATGAGCGAACTGACGTTGTTGGTTCTGCCTGGTTGAACGAAAGGCGGGTCGGTTCAAAGCTGTGATGATTGTCTTGAAATTGAATGACTGTCTATAATAATGATTTTGTTGACCAGAATGTTGGGGAGAATAAAACATTTTTTGTTTATGTGGTTGCGAAGTCGGTTATGTTAAACCTCTTCTTTTTTTAATGATTGTGTATCAGTAAAACTGTTTTGGACAAAATAGGTTGGTTAGAGCGAACGTTTGGGTTACTGGTAAATTTGAAAAGGCAGAAATCAATCAGTGTTTGGAGAATCAAGATATAAGTTGTAGTGGAAAGAAGATAAGTTCATCAGTGACTTTCATATTAATTGGGAAAATGTGTGTCCGAACTTTTACAAAAGATAAATTGTACTTTTGTATTTGTACATTTTGTTTGTCCTCGTTAATTGTGAACAGGATGTATGTTTATATAAAGTTGAAAGTCAACATTGGAGTTGTTTTGCCTACGCGCGCGTGTGCATGTGTGTTAGACATGGACATAGACATAGAACACTGTATTATCTCAATTACGAGAAACTCGGGTGTGGTGAATCATAATAAACAACATAAAACGTAAGAACATCAATAAAATATCGAGGCACAAATACTCAGCTCATAATAGCGTGTGGTAAGGGGGGATGGGGGGGTGCACACACACATACACACACACACACACCGTCGAACACACGCACACACACACACATACACAATCACACACACACACACACACACACGCACACACACACACACACACACACACACACACACACACACACACACACACCGTCGAACACACACATAACGTCGAACACACACACACACACACCGTTGAACACACACACACCGTCGAACACACACATAAAATCGAACACACACACACACACACACACATACACACATACATACACACACACGCATACACAAACACACACATACACACACACACACACACACACACACACACACACACACACACGCGCGCGCGGACACGCACACACAAACAAACGTATGAAGGAACAGACGCACAATCAGTTATACTCGCACGCACGCACACACAGTCAGGCAAGCACTCGCACAAATACATACAAACACACACACACACACACACACACACACACACACACACACACACACACACACACACACACACACACACACACACACAGATAAAGCAATGAAAAAAATAGCAGAAACTTACACTTCAACACTCGAACACACACACACACACACACACACACACACACACACACACACACACACACACACACAAACACACACACTCACACATGCACACTCACACATGCACACAACGAGCCCATTTTTCATAGAAACACAGTAACCCCCTCGTTTAAGCGGGAATGAAAGAGTACAGTGGTGGCCAATGACCCAGAACAAACAAAAGTCAAAGCTGGCAACTCAGGTTTGTATTCAGGGAAATTTGCACGAAATGCATGCACAAGATACGACTTTTCCTTCTATTTTCTCTTTTTGGGACTTTCATTTGCGTCAGCTCGGTTTGATATGGAAAAATAAAGAAAAGCCCTGCCTTTTTGCACTGAGAAACTGTGGAAGTAGCGTGTTTACTACTGGGTCTGGCTGAAGTACATTTACCCTCATTTACTTCCTCGTTAGCTTCCAAAGTAAACTCTTTTTTTGTCCCATGCATGCGAAAGTGAGGATGTACTTCCGATGTCGCTCAAAACATTAGAAGTAGTCGCAAACTACCCTGAGTTACTTCCTCGCTTTGCTTCAAAGTAAACCCTTTTTCCGGCCCATGCATACGAAAGTGAGGCAAGTACTTCCGATGTCACTCAAAACTTCGGGAGTTGTCGCGAACTTCCCTCATAAGCATACGGGCCCAGAATGGGGCACGTTCGTGATACAACACTGAACAACCGATGTTGGAATCCGAATGCCAGATTCGAAGCCGTAGTTTCAGATGATTCGAGATTAACACTTAATCATGTAATAATAAATGGTTATTTGGTTGTTATTATTATTCAAGAAAATAAAAGATAAGTTATAAGGGAAGAACAGGAATACTTACATATGTACTTTATGAACATTATCATACCTAAAAATACGAGGTCTGGGGAAAAACCTCATTTCAAAGATGGTGTTGAACATTCCCTATGGGGGCTGTATTGTAGATATAGATAAGTCAGATTATAATTCTAGCCTCTAGTTAAGGGAAGCAACCTGTGCATGCTGCGGTAAAAAGATTCATCGCTGCCCAGGTCTTCGTTAATCAGGTACCATAAAACGATTAACTCAAAACGAGTACCATAAAGTGATTATTTTAATGGGGAAGAAGATAATGTTCTCGGTGTTCCATTACACTAGGTACAGCTCCCTGTTATTCAGCTCATAGTGTTTATCTGACCAGATGATTCTTTTAAGCGATAATGAGAGGAGACGTTCAACTTCTGGTGTCTTCAGTCCTCAGTAATCACGTTTACTATCACTTCTTGGAGATCTGTCTGCAAGAAAACGGTAAGTGTTTGGTCATACGTAAGCTTCAATGAGAGCAAAATGAATTCTACTTCGTGTACCAAGATAGGGCGCCATAAACAGTCAGAAAATGGTGTGTTGGGGGGGGGGGGGGGGGGTCCATGGAACAAGCGGTACTGTTCATTCATTAGTTTGTTTGTTTTGTTTTGTTTTGTTTTGTTTTGTTTTGTTTTGTTTTGTTTTGTTTGTTTAACAAATTGTTTGTTAATAGGTTAAATGTCATTGTTGCGGTCGTTTGTTTGATCTTCCTTTGTCAGTAAAACAGATAACGTTTCGTCAAAAACGTTTGTCACGAACAATAATGTAACAAAGCGATGATTATTTCATATTGTTTTGATTATTGATTTTTTAAATACTTTTATTATTGTTAAAATCTAGGGTTTTATTATAGTTATTTTTTACACAGATTTTGTCACTGTGTACTTTTTTTCAAACTATGGAAACATTGAAGACAACCTTGACTGGCTTGTTTGAACAGGGATACTGTGTGAGGCCTAGCCGGCGAGAATGATTTACGTCACTTGAAAGAGATGCCGACAGGTGTCGCTAGTAAATTATGCATATTTACAAGGCAGTAAAACTTACTGCGACGTGAAGAGGTCCTTTCGAGTTGCTTCCCCTCACCAGCAAAGTTTACCTGACATGCGCGGCGGTAGATCGAACATTAGATTGGGACTCGTGAGGGGACGAACCAAACAGAGAAACTAGGATTTGATATTACAATTGTGCCGAAGACACGTGAACTCAATTTACTGCAAACAAACAAACAAACAAACAAACAAACAAACAAACAAACAAACAAACGAAAAAAAACAACAAAAAAAACAAGAACAACAACTACCACCACCCCCACCACCACCACCACCACCACACCAACAACAACAACGACAACAACAACGTTAAAAAGTGTTGACCATGGAACCTATTCTTACGCAAAATTATTTGCAAATAGACTTTTTATTCATCTCTGAATCCTGGACACCTCAGATCCTCCAAAGAGTAACTCATGTAAGCCAACACCCTATACTAGCAACTAAAGAGAAAAAGAGATCGATAAAACTATTAATAAATACATCAAATAACCAAAGGGAAGTAATCGCTCTTTATGCATACGACATGTGTAATGGAGTAAGCGAGAGTTGTACGGAGCCTTTCTCCTGACACCTGAGAGAATAACAAGCATTGAAATGAACAAGCGACTTTAATCCTCATCGTATGGAAACATTTGGATGAAAGTCGCTTGTTCATTTCAATGCTTGCTATTCTGGTTATTTGATATTTATCCCCCCCTCTCCTTCTTTCTCTCTGTAAACTTGTAGGGCTAGTTATTTTTCGGTAACTTACCCAACAACCAAAATCACTTACCCAACAACGGGCCTGAATCCTCGATAGCTCATGGGTAGAGACTGTACACATTGTGGATCTACTTTTTGCGACTCAAAAGTTCAGAACACTCTAATGTACAAAATATACATTTCTGGAGCAAACAATACAACCATACCTTATTTAAACCAGCAACTACAGACTTGAGTACATGAATCTCCATATAAAATCCATGAGTTTGGTTGTTTTCTGAATTCAGATCTGCCGTGCACAATCGTTTATCGCGAGCAAGATTCCAAGGAAAAGTAACTCTCATACTTTGTCTAGCGACACGAGTAGTTCCCCTTCCAGATTTCGGCTGCACCGACAAGACTGCAATCCGACGGTCAGTTTTCAACAATATTTCATTTTATAAACAGATCACACGCAATCAATTGCAAACATTTAATCAACGTAAAGAACATGCAGCGGTTTCATACACTATTTTGCCCCAGAAAACTAAACTTCATACAGTTTTTAACGTTGGAACACGGGTGTAAAACTTCGTCTGCTAGTCACATTCGAAGAAAGAACATTTCCTGAGCGATACCAAAACATGAACAGAACACACACTATCTGCCTTTACCGCCACAGCAGAATGACAACATAACTGTGTTCTTGATTTTAGTTCAAAACATGGAAACTGACAAGAAGTGTTAACAAAATTGAATGATTTGCACGGAACTATACAACCGCGCATTAATCGATCGCCTGCGCAGGTAGACTGGTTGGGTGAATATGATTCGATCAAACTTTCGCACAAAAACTCCTCTTTTCTTTGAATAACTGAAGAAAGGAGGGATAAAGAGGTTACATACCTCGTCTCAGTGATTATCAAAAATAATGGTCTCAGTTCGCGGTCATGAAAAAGCTCGCTGAAGCTCGCATTTTTCATGATCCGCTAACTTCGACCATTATTTTTGATAATCACTGAGACTCGGCATGTAACCTCTACATATCTTAACAACGCTCTGCCTCATTTTGTTTAAGATTCTTATTAATAAATACATTTAAAGTTAAACAAAACATGAAATGATAAATGTATACATACATCAAAATAATTATAACAAATTGACACACAAAAATAATGAAGAGGTTGAACAAGGGATAGAACTCATGCCTCCTCGATGCAAACACACCAACTGCATGATTACCTCCCTTGGATTAAAACTGCCTTTTTTTTATCGGCGTTACTGGATGTATCTTTGTTTCGTTGAAAATAAGTGTGAAAACTGGGTAATACTCATAAAATAAAATAAGCTACAAACAAAAAAACCACACACACATACACAGTAAATACATAAACAAATAGATACATAAATAAGACGCAAGATGCTGTTCAAAGTTCAAGAGTGAAACATGACATTATGGACAATAGAAAAAAGGTCGAAAAGAACACCAACGACCGGCGTCATCCCATCAGCGACATTTTTTTTTTGGTCGTATTCTTCTTTGAGTAATTATTATCTCTGGACTTACAACGTTGATGTTTCGCGGGCCGGGCAAAATAAAATAAAAAAAATAAAAATAAAAATAAAAAACCCTTCTGCGAGGGTCTCACAGGCAAGGGAGAGTAATCACGCAAGCCAAACACAAAGCGACTTTAACGAATTCTCTCCCTTTCCATAGACATTGGACCTTTGTCAGACACTAGTCTGTGGTCGCCTCGTAAAGAAAGCTAGCGTGTCATTCAGAAGATAAAGCAGTCGGACTTTTTCACTTACTCCCTCGAGTCTGACAAAAGATTTCAATTGATTTTTTTTTATTTTTAAATTTTTTTTTTATCAATGAACGGTTTGAAACACATTGGAAAAGTGTAATTGTAACAATTGAATTCCGACTCAGGGACGTGAACACCAAACTACACTGAGACAGAACCAGGCAGTGGGTAACACACACACACACACACACACACACACACACAGAATCACACACACACACACACACACAGAATCACACACACACACACACACACACACACACACACACACACACCTTGCACTGAACCCACATACACGCGGCACTGGCATGCACACACACACAGACACTGACAGGTACACAAACGCACACGCACACACACTCACGCTGACACACATTCACGCACGCGCACATACACGCACAAACACCCCCCCCCCCCCCCCCCACCCCCCACCCCACATACACACACCCTGCATACAGTTCCAAAGACAGAAGCGCAGTCCACAAAACAGCCTGTACGGCCCACAAAAGGCACGTGTCTACAGGAAGACCGTCGCTGCACGCGCTGACATCACGTGGGCAATCTCTCTCCGATGTGCACGTGTACGGGAAGCAGAGGTGGCAGACACAACAGAGATCATCATTGGAGGAGATGTTTGAAGAGTGGAGATGATGGTGTTCGGCAAACATTAGGCAGTTGACCTTCCGGAATGCTGTCTCTCAACGTTATCGTCAAACAGGCACGTTAGACCAGGATTAGAACGCTTAATAGTTGAGTGTGGAGGAAAAGAGAGTCCCTCTTGTGAATGTCATCGTAATTTATTTCCCTTTCTTTCAGTTTAGCCCTTTGGTCGTGATTTGTTTGTTTGTGTCATTGATTGCTTATTTGTCTGTTTGCTGTTCTTTCTTTGTCCTGCAGAAAACTCCAGCCAACTAGCTAACTTTTCGGTTGCATCATACAGACGAACATATTTTTTTGAAAGTCTCAAAGAACACTAAAGCGTAAACTGGAGACGACTCCACGTTGTAGATAACCGCTCAGAAATGCCTTTCACATTTGAATACTACATGTACATAGCACTAAACGAGATGGGCGGAGTCAGTAAACAGGAAGAGTGCGTGCACGCATGCGTAGCTCTTTGCAGACATGCGCTCTCTCTGGCGTCCACTTCCTGTCAGGCAGACGTCCGGTGCGATGCAAGCTGGGAAGCAAGCCTTACAACGCCTCACGTTTATGCCAACTCTCGCGGGAAGAAACGTGTGAAATGCGCATGACAAGAGAGTGTGAAATATGGAGGATCATTCATTCAACAATTTGACGTTTTCTATCCTATGCCGCTTGTTCTGCGGTTGACGACTTGGTGTGAAAAAGTGTCCCTTTTTCTTGTAGGCTTGTGCATCAGTTTCGCAAATCAAAAGGCAGAGCTGTCAACTCGCGTGGCACTCTTCGACAGTCGTGTCAAGATTTTAAATAGCTTGTTAAATCTCACTGTCTGTGTTTTTGTCTGTCTGTCTGTCTTTCTGTGTTTTTTCCCCGACCCTTCCAGTCTCTCCTTCCCTCTCTGCCTGTCTGCCTGTATATGTCTCTCTGTCTTTGTCTCTCTGTCTGTCTTTGTCTCTCTGTCTTTGTCTCCCTGTCTGTGTCTTTTTAGTTCACACACACACACACACACACACACACACACACACACACACACACACACACACACACACGCACGCACGCACGCACGCACACACACACACACACACACACACACTCTCTCTCTCTCCAGCTCTCTCTGTGTCTACGTGAACCTTTGTGTCTGTCTGTCTGCGTGTATCGCTATTTCTTTGTCCTCAGCTCTTTCTGTCTATGTCTCTGTCTGTCCGAGTCTCTGTCTGTGCGTAACAGTATGCCTGTGTTGTGCGCCCGTCTGTCTGTGTGTCCGTCTTACACATTAAGACAAGGTCCGACCTTTCACAAGCCTCTACTTTTGAATGTGTCTGCTAGAAAAGCGTTTGCCTCAAGATTATGATAAACAAGTCGCGTAAGGCGAAATAACAACATTCAGTCAAGCTGTCGAACTCACAGAATGAAACTGAACGCACTGCTTTTTTCACCAAGACCACATACTCGTAGTTTCGTCAATCCACCGTTCGTGGCAAAGGCAGTGAAATCGACAAGCCATGCAGAATAGTGCGGTAGTGGTCGCGCTGAGCAGGATAACACGCTTTTCTGTATACATGTCTATTCTTTTTAGCTTACTGAGTTTGTTTTTAATCCAAACATATCATATCTATATGTTTTTGGAATCAGGGACCGACAAGGAATAAGATGAAATTGTTTTTAAATCGATTTCGGAAAATTAATTTTAATCATAATTTTCATATTTTTAATTTTCAGAGCTTGTTTGTAATCCAAATATAACATATGTATATGTTTTTGGAATCAGAAAATGACGAAGAATAAGATGAAATTGTTTTTGGATCGTTTAATAAAAAAAATAATTTTAATTACAAGTTTCCGATTTTTAATGACCAAACTCGTTCATTAGTTTTTAAGCCACCAAGCTGAAATGCAATACCAAAGTCCGGCCTTCGTCGAAAATTGCTTTGCCAAAATTTCAATCAATTTGATTAAAAAATGAGGGTGTGACAATGCCGCCTCAACTTTTACAAAAAGTCGGATATGACGTCATCAAAGGTATTTATCGAAAAAATGGAGAAAAAAAAACTACGTCCGGGGATATCATTCCCAGGAACTCTCATGTCAAATTTCATAAAGATTGGTCCAGTAGTTTAGTCTGAATCGCTCTACACACACACACGCACAGACAGACAGGCACACACACACACACACACACACACACACACACACACACACACACACACACACACACACACACACACACACACATACACCACGACCCTCGTCTCGATTCCCCCTCTATGATAAAACATTTAGTCAAAACTTGACTTAATGTAAAAAAGAAGGTCAGGCCGTCGATAAATATTTCATTTGTCTTTTTATTTTTATTGTCTTTGTAAAGAAAATGTTTTACCTGGTGAATCGTCAAAGAATTATTTTTCTTTTCAAGCAACAGATTTTGAAAGAGAGAAAACTTATTTTGGACCTTTTTATTGAATGAATTATTTGCACAGAATACCCTCACCATCTGTTTCTCATCACACACCGGAAAACGATGACTGACACAAGTTACTAAAATCACATGTTCGGCAAACAGAGATGAAAACATTGATATGATTTCAGTGACGTATCAGCCATTCAGTCGTGACCAAAATGTTAACTGGTAGCAATCTTCAGCCCAGATTTCCATTCATGATGATTGACCGACGCGTATGTGTTGTAATCCGAGTAATCTTCAATCTGCAATCATCTTCAGCGAACATTGCTTTGACCAAAATCAGATGTTTGACAAACAAAGATGAACATGTTGATATGACTTCAGTCACATATTCGCCACTCAGTCGTGACCAAAAAGCTAACTGGTAGTAACCTTCCGCTCAGATTTCTATTCATGATTGAACGACGCGTAATCTTATGTGGCAGGAGCAACAATAAAACAATAAGCCAAAAAGATCAACACCCCCCTCCCGTCCTGGTGGATGTAAGAGAACAATCCTTGCATGCCTCCTTTCATTAAAGGCACAATCCTTCTCGTGTAAATCGTTCCGCTCACCATCAGTCTCAGATCTGACCAGGCTTTTACATGAAATAAGACCATCCTTTCAATTTGACATATCAGTACCGGGCCAAAAACTAGCTATCTGGACGCTTTCTTTGCAGAAATAGAAACATTTTTTAAGGAGCTAATTTCTAGACGGGCATTACTCTCAATCTGCAAAATTGATTCATAAAAAAAAATTGCCACCGAACGTGAAGCAGTCAGGGTGGTGATTTTTACATTTAGCCAAGTTTTGACTAAATGTTTTAACGTAGAGGGGGGAATCGAGACGAGGGTGTGGTGTATGTGTGTGTGTCTGTCTGTCTGTGAGTGTGTGTGTGTGTAGAGCGATTCAGACTAAACTACTGGACCAATCTTTATGAAATTTTACATGAGAGTTCCTGGAAATGATATCCCCAAATTTTTTTAATTTTTTTGATAAATGTCTTTGATGACGTCATATCCGACTTTTTGTAAAAGTTGAGGCGGCACTGTCACACCCTCATTTTTCAATCAAATTGATTGAAATTTTGGCCAAGCAATCTTCGACGAAGGCCGGACTTCGGTATTGCATTTCAGTTTGGTGGCTTAAAAATTAATTAATGACTTTGGTCATTAAAAATCTGAAAATTGTAAAAAAAAAATTTTATCAAACGATCCAAATTTACGTTCATCTTATTCTTCATCATGTTCTGATGCCAAAAACATATAAATATGTTATATTTAGATTAAAAACAAGCTCTGAAAATTAAAGATATAAAAATTATGATCAAAATTAAATTTTCGAAATCGATTTAAAAACAATTTCATCTTATTCCTTGTCGGTTCGTGATTCCAAAAACATATAGATATGATATGTTTGGATTAAAAACACGCTCAGAAAGTTAAAACGAAGAGAGGTACAGTAAAGTATGCTATGAAGCACAGCGCAACCGCTACCGCGCCAAACAGGCTCGTCACTTTCACTGCCTTTTGCACTAGCGGCGGACTACGTTCAGTTTCATTCTGTGAGTTCCACAGCTTGACTAAATGTAGTAATTTCGCCTTACGCGACTTGTTGGTATGTGTCGAAGCCAAGGGATGTTGTTATCTCATTTAAAATTCGGAAAAAAAGTTGTCCGAAAGGTTTTCACGGGAAGGCCTGTGCCTTTAATCTTTATCGTCAGATTTCTATTCGTGGTGGCTGAACGAAGCGTAAGCGTATGTGGCAGAAGTAACAAAGCCAAAAAGATTAACCCCTAGTCGATCTAAGAGAATAACCCTTGCATGCCTCCTTTCATTAGCTCAACGATCGACCTTGATGTCATCATCTTTTCAAAAACATCCTCGCATGTATTGCGACTGACAACTTTTAACAGATTACTTCGTTCCACAAGCGAATCTCGCCCTTGTGCCAGGACAACACGGTCACTCGGCTGGAACTGGTCTGAAAGTCTGAGCCCCTCGAAGCGTGACACCACACCCTCCGTCTAACCCCAACCTGTTGAAAGGGCCAGCTTTTTTCAATGCCACGGGAATATGGTTTGTTTGGTATTAAAAGACGTTGAATACAGATTATTATCCCATCACAGAATTCTTATGATAATATTAATAGAGGACTATGATTTTATACAGAACAGAAAATGAAGCTGAAGAGTCTCTTTCTTCCGCCGCAAAAGACCAGTGATTAAGAAGACTGAATGCGGTTTTGTATCGCAAATGACGCCCAGCGACACGTTATTTTGTTTTCACTCGTAATATCCGTAAAAGAGTCTGATAGCAGTTGTTTAATATTTCATGCTAAATACACTATTTATTTACCCCGGTGGACAAATCTGGCGAGGGGTTAAACTTGCGAACTTGTCACGTGGAGCGGTTGGTGTGCACGTGCTTGGAACACAAGCTACACAGCTAGAAACAGGAATCTTCGACAACCAACAGCTTGGTAAACACAACTCAGTACTGACGACAACGACGGCTTTCATGGCTATGGTAATGCTCCATGTTTGTCGCACCAGTGTTTCGTGAAGAAGAAAACACAGAATCATACAAAGTTAAATCTGCCAGAGACATTCATCTATGTCTCTGAATCTGCTGAATACACTTTCCCTGCACGCCCGAGCGGCCATGAACAGAAAGTAGAGACAAATGGATGAATACATTATGATCACGCAGAGTCAGTCTTTTTGGCCTCGCCGTAGTTTGGGATCTAATCTTGATGAGCATATTGAAAGGAAGCTTAACTGGATTTTCACCACGGACCGGATTGAAAAATAAAACCAAGGTAATTAGGAAAAGAGACATGCAGCCGGTGGCGAGAGGGAAAACATGACAGAAAAAGAAGAGGGGATGACAGTGTAGTTATGGAAGATTAATGAAAGGTAAAGGGTTTCAAGTGTGAAAAACAACAAATTGGAAAGAACTTGAAACTTTACATTATAGACTAAGACGAGCAAAACCGCCGAGAGCTTTGTTCTTGTATTCACTCGTAGTTGCTATTGTTTGCTGCTGCTGTTGTCATTGTTGTAGTTGTTGTTGTTGTTGTTGTTGTTGTTGTTGTTGTTGTTGTTGTTGTTGTTGTTGTTGTTCAACGGTTGTTTTTGTTGGTAGTGGATCTGAATAGGAATCGAAGTGACACAATTGACAAAAGCCAGAGATACAAAGTGACACTGAAGCAGAAAGTGACACTGAAGCAGAAAGTGACACTGAAGCAGAAAGTGACATAGAAACAAATGAAAGTGACATAGACAAAAATGCAATGCGAAGAGAGTGAAAATATTGATATAGAATGTTAATAGGCAAAGAATCTTTAAAGTAAAAAATACGATTTGAAGAACGTCAGCAACCCGCTTCTCGCCATGACCGTCTGTGGTCTTTAATTGTTGAAACATGTTTTTTAAGTACAGCTTTGTTTTGTTTCGGCTCGCCTTGTCCAAACGCACCCATTCATCCGTTTTTCCTTTCTTTTTCTTTTCATGTGGCTTCACTTTACCTTCCTTTCTATTCCCTTCTCTTACTTTACCGTACCCTACACAATCTTCTTCTTCTACTGTGGCTTCTGCTATACTCTTCTTCTTCTCCTTCGTCTTCTTCTTCTCCTCCTTTTCATCACGGATCAGTCTTCTTTGCGTGGTGAAAGCGCTCACCTATGTAACTTCAGCAGGACAGACGATGCACTGCAGATTATTGCGTGAAAGGAAAACAGGGCCCATATTCTTGAAACAGCATTTAAGCACCAATGCATTGCGGACAAATACGAGATACCGCTCGCGAAAGATTTTAACCGATGCTCGATCATACCGGCTTGTTGTGAAAGCGTGCTAGCGTCTTCTTTAATCCAGTACAGTGTCGAATTATTTTCAACTGATTCCGTAGCCTAACGGTTCTCTCGTTCGCCTGATGCGTGATTGAGTCGAGTTCAAATCTCCATCTGCCCATAATTTTTTTTTACTCTTTGGCATTTGTTTATTTTTGTTTATTTTCTTCATGTGCAAAAGAGTAACAGCTATTGTGTTTTCAGCGTAGCAATAGGGTCCGATATTTAGACGAGACAAGTATAATGCCGACGAGTCGAAGACGAGTCGCATTATATTTGTTCGAGTCTAAATATTGGACCCTATTGCTACGCTGAAAATACAATAGCGATTATATAGCTGTTCTGACCTTGATTTGTTGTTCCAAACTTACAAAATGACAGTTTTTGCGTCGATGTGTTGATCTCAGGTTTTGATAGCAGACGCCGTTTCTTATGCGCATGAGTTTTGCGCAGGCGCCACACTGACTTTGGGAAAAAAATCCATTTGACAACAAAGCTGTTAAACAGCTTTTTTTTATCAGTTCATTAGTATACAACAAAAAGAAGTTTGAGTTTTTTTAATTTTGAACAAGACTTCTTATGAAGAAGACCAAAACACAACATCAGCGGAAAACTAGAAACAACTGATGAACTAGGATGCAACAAGGGGAGGAGAAGAGAACAGCTAATCCGTACAACGCGAGCAGACGGCAGCGAATTTTTCAGTTTGGGTGAATGGCATTCATACTTGTCTCGTCATGAAGCGAATTTTTCAACCTCAGTTATAAACGACTACATGAATGTTAGTGCCATGGGTTGTACATCAATACTTTAGAGGGGTAGTGGGGTATTTAGTGTGGAGTTACGAGATAAGAAAAGCCGAATGCGAAAGTTTGTGTCAGTCAACTAGCTCACACAGGCACACACAAACGGCTGTTCCGTTTTACTCCCCTGTTTGTACTACATTTTTCGACTTTGGGCATTTTGTGGTGTTTAGGGACAGAAAATAATTGGTTTAGTCCTGTTTCATCGGGAAGTTAGCAGAAAAGGGTATGCTATCGACATTTTTAAAGCTGAAAATCATTCCCGAGAAGAATTTCAAGTTGTTAGTGTATGCTGTTGTCGATTGTTAACATCGTGTGGTACAGATGGGTAAACCGGAACCATGCGTCTTTGTTATTGCCAATATGCTTTTGGATATTGGCAAAAATGGCCGACTTCCGTAGCATTATGCTTTGATGATGATGTTGAGACCATCCAATCACAGCCCCCGAATCCCCACACGTGTCCATCAGAATAGCTATATTACGTTATAATAGCTATATTACGTTATAATAGCAAAATTGATTTAAAAAATATAATTTTAGGCAGGAATTTTTTTTAAATCTTTGGTTAACATGATATTAGTTTATTGATAAAGTTTGTTAACTTAAACATGTAAACATTTGATTAAAAAAAATTACCATGAAGAAGGAAGGAACGTGTCCATAAGCAATCTGCTTGTTAACGTTCTGTTGTTATTGTTTGAAACGTGTGTATGAGAATTTGAATAAACACGCTTAAACCAAGAAGGATGCTCCCCGCTTCAAAAAACAAAGGTGAGAGAGAAGACAAAAAAAACTAAAATGCAGTAGCAGCCACCTGCATGCAACTGAGATTAAAAACAAAATAATAAAAAATAAATAAAAAGGGTCTCCCCGTGTTTTTATTTCATTCAGTTTGTTTGGGTAGTTGATATTGACTTTGAAACTGACACGCTGGCTAAAAAGCTGCAACATTGTGTCCTTCAAAGTCAAACTGTCGTTTAACTACCGCCCAGTATTTATTTTTACTGCCCAGTAATTATTTATTTTTCCCCGGTATTCATGTGTGTCTAGCGGAAGGTCGGCAGCTACCAGTGTTGGTTATTTTTAGAATTGAAGATTCCCGATGCTTGCTCTTCTCTGTGCACGCGTTACCGGCGTTTTCGCCGGCGTGTCAGTTTCAAAGTCAATAGCAACAACCCAAAGAAACTGAATGAAATAAAAACACGGGGAGACTTTATTTTTTATTGGACAGAAAAAGGTTTCTAGAGTGGCTAGAGAATCGCAATACATTTTTGACTGGGAGGAAAAAGAAGAAACGAAAGCTTCATCTTTGGTTTAAACATAAGATTATTTCAACAAATGTTACAATCATGACATGTACACAAAAGACACAGGTAACAGCAACAAGCTAGAAGCTTATAGTGGTGTTTCTGCATGGATATTACAACGTAAGGCGGTAACGGCTGAACAATTTGTCTAAATAAACCAAATCTATTAATAACATAATAAACGTTGCATAATCATTATAAAGAAATACAGTAAGAGGAAGGAAGGAGGGGAAGAAAATGAATAACAAGTCGCGTAAGGCGAAATTACTACATTTAGTCAAGCTGTGGAACTCACAGAATGAAACTGAACGTAGTTCGCCGCCAGTGCAAAAGGCAGTGAAAGTGACGCGCCTGTTTGGCGCGGTAGCGATTGCGCTGTGCTTCTAATGATTCTGACAAACTTTCTTGTGTGACATATCGTTTTTTGTTTAAAATGTATGAATCTGGTGTATACAAGTCAAAATGTCTGTTGCGAAAATGTACGCAAGCTATTCAGGTCCATACAAATACCGAGCACCGTCAGGCACCTATGGTCTATTTAATTAGGTGATGCAGCAAGTGCCTATGAATCGTCGGGAAAACCGAAGTATAATTACGTCAAAGTTTTGCTATCAGTTGACGTCATTTTGTTTGTCGTCAAGGAGTTGTCGTATTTCTTGAAGGAGTTTCCTTCAAAGCTTATTCTTTTACTTTCGATGTGATCGTCAGTTTACTTTGTTCATTAGTATTGGGAACATAAGGAGTTAGATAATAAATGAGGTTATTATTAGGTACGAAATTCTTGATCGCTATTTTCGCGAATAGACAAGAGTTTCCATTGGTCTAGGTTAGCTAACAACGCAAAGATGAGTTTCGGTTAGCGATTAAGGAGTTTGCGCAGAGAGAGAAAAGAATAACGATCGAAAAGAAAAGGCAACGGAAAGTGGAAGAAAAGGAGCGAAAGCATGAGAGGACCACAACAACACCGTTCTATGCCCATGCCTAGAAGCAAAACCCATCGCCAAGGGCGAACGAAGTTGGCAAGAGCTTACACAGAGGAGACACCCTATCTTTCACGGAGCGACCAGAGATCTGGCAGTGAGCGACAGCGGTAGCCGGTAACCGTCAGGGTGATGGAATCTTTTCTCGATATGTTGGTGTTTCGAGTTACGACTACGAGTTTCCAGTTCGAGATCTGAGGGACGAGTTTTTTTCACGATCAACCCTCTAACTTCGTGCGATGTTTTCCTGATCATCAATGATGAACTTTATATAACCGTTCGACGATAACCAGCCTGGACCACACGACGTTCCGACTGTCAACATCATCACTGCGTATTTTCAAGATGAGTGACTTTTAGAATTAGATCCAGGATATATGAACGATACAGAAATGAAGAATAACCCGTCGACCACGGAACAAGCCAGTAAATAAAAGTTGAATCTATAAATTTACAAATACGTCTTGTGTGTTTTGTGCATGAATCTGCAATAATGGTGTGATAGAATTTTTTTTAGAAACAAAATTCATTCTTGTTCTGATTTATAACGTAAAAGGTGAGGTCTTCGTACCCTCCGAGTACGCAACAGACAGGATCCGCAACATTTGGGGGTACTCGTCCAAGGGATAGTTCCAAGACATTCTTGTTTTTGGGATTATTTCCAAAGACACGAGCCAAAATTCTAAATTTTTTAGTTGGGTATCACACCATTGTGCAGGTTTGTCACAAAACTCATTCGGAGGTCTGGCTATGGTAATTCATTTTTGTATTTGTACATTTTGCACGACTGCATGTGCATGAATAGGTCAGTTGGATAGGTATGTTGTAACACGTAGATTTTTGTTTCACATACGAACTGTCAGTATTTGTGAATACAGTAGGTGATACCAGTAGAAGTGTATGAGTGAAAGAATTGTGATTGGTTTCCTTGGGAAAATTATCTTGGACGCGAGGTAGGTTTTCTTGAGATAGCCAATTTACGAATTCTAAAAGAAAAGGGAAACATTGTAAACCGAACTGAAACATCAACATATATTCTTTTGTGCGAAGGCACTATCCCATTTTAGTCAAGCAATACTTGAATGTAAGCGCACGCTTGGACTAAAATCGTCCATGACTTTGTATTTCTTGGTGGCATAAGAAATATAGTTGTCATAGATTAAAGTAAAGTAATTCAACTCAGGGAAGCTGAGTTTTGAATGAAGGTTTACCAGAACTATTGTGAGGAGTGCAGTAGGGTCTGATGAGAGTTTTGATGATAGGTAGAGAATTAGCATGGTATTGCTGAACCTATAAAACTCGAGTTTACCTAGTAAAGCTTAACTGGATGGATAGACATATAAAAGCATTATGGTTGTTTTTGTCTAGGTTCTGAAAGTCAGAATTGTAAAATCCAGTTAGCCGATTTCCAATTTCGAAAGTCGATATTGGTTTAGTATAGTTGGGTCAATGTGACACTATACTGAGACTAGGTAAGGAAAATAATCTTGTTGTGATAGATTATTTTAGTGAAGCTGGTGTGTTTCCTGAGTCAGTAGTGACTAGGTTTTGTGCTATTGAATTAGTGTCAAGGTCACTCGGAAGCCAGATCACGTTGTGGTGATTGTGTTATCAGTTGTTATAACCCTTCACAAGGAAGTTTGATATAGCAGTTAACTCGGGAGTCGAGTAGGTCTAGGTTAAAGACATAACTACTATAGTCAGTCGGTGTTCTAATCTGGTAGTGATTAGAGGTGTGCTCTTATATTCCTTACTTTTGTATACCAGGGTTACGTGTAGACAAATTAGGATTGAGGAACTGAGTCTTTAGTGTATTTTGGCAAAATAACTGAGACTAGTTGTTGCACCGACAAGTTAAGAAAATGCCGAGACGGCAGGTTATGGAGGCGGATTCTCCGCTGTTGGCATTCAAGCAGGATGGGATTATCCTGGGTCTGTCAGGTATAGAGTTGGCAGACTATATCGAAAAGCGACGTCTGGAAGAGATAAATCGAGAGGAAAAGAAACTCGAAGAGGAAAGAAGGGCGCGAGAAAGACGTGAAGAGATAGAAACGCAACAAGAATTCGAACTGAGGAAAATGCGGGAAATGGTTGACCTAGGTTTAAATCAGAATGTAAACCAAAATAACCAGTACATGCCCAGAGAGTCAAGTAGCAAGATACATATCAATCTGCCAATTTTGGATGACAAAGATGATATAGAAGCCTACTTCAAACAGTTTGAACGCATTGCAAAACTATCAGATTGGGATGAAGATGAGTGGGCAATTCGATTGTCAGGGCAATTGCGAGGTCAAGCACGCCAGGTGTACATCGAATTGTCTGATGAGGAGTCAGTAAACTATGATGAGGTGAAAACAGCGATCTTGCAGCGTTTTCAGCTGACTGCTGAATCTTACAGGAAGAGATTCAAAGAGGTTAAGTGGGAAAAGGAAGAGAGCATCAAAGAATGCCGAAAACGCATGAAAACCTATCTAGATAGATGGAAGGAGTTGTCCGAAAAGGAAGGGAAGTCGGGTGACTTGGAGGATTTAATTCTCACAGACAAACTGTTGGATGTCCTAACTCCGGACCAAAACAGATTCGTTAGGGAAAGAAATCCAACTAACATCGATGATGTTGTGAAACATGTGCAAACATACATAGATGCACGTGATGCCGGGGGACGCATGCCACCGCGACAGTCACAGGGGGGCGAGCGTAGGTTTGACAATAAGCCGCGTAATGGACCACCTCCAACCGGGGGTAACGCACAGTCAGACAATAGGCAGCCACACAAGGGCAATAACTTTGGACAGAGGTCGGGGGGTAATCCAAACAGGCAAACAGGGAATAGACCACCACCCAACACGAAGGGGTGTTTCAGATGTGGGGGGCCGCACATGATGCGTGATTGTCCCAAAAGATTGGATGGGCCAAGACCCAGCAGTAATTATGCATCAACATTACTAGCTGCAGTTCGAACGTCAGGTGACGAGGTCACATGCCAATGTCGTAAGGGCGATACATACGATCCAAACTGTAGAGTACAGGTAGAGGGAAAGGACGCAAGTGGTATCCGTGACACCGGTGCAACTTGTATAGTGGTGAACTCTTCACTAGTTCCGCCGGAGTGTTATACGGGTGAACACCAGAACATAACCCTAGCGGATACGCGCCAGAGAAAAATGCCGATAGCGGTTGTACAAATGGACACACCGTTTTTCTCGGGAGTCACACGCGTGTTGGTGGCAAAGGCTTTGTGTCACCAAGTTCTGATCGGTAATATCCGAAAAGATATGGATGAAAACGAGATCAGTGTACCTGTTTTTCCAATTGTGAAACGGGAGGCAAAGCCACAAATGTGTGCGCCTGTACAGACTCGGAACCAGGAAAAACAGAAGGCGGAGAAAAAACCCTGGGTTCCGAAACAAATCGATCTCGGTCAGATTCGGCCAGAGGATTTGTCTAGAGAGCAAAAGACAGACCCCTCTCTAGCGAAAATCCGCGATCGGGTTGCCAAGGGGGCAAAAGACGGCACTCATTACGAGTGGAAAAAGGATATCCTTTATAGGATATACATGGACAACGGCAGTCCATGCAAACAGGTGGTTGTCCCAGAATGTTTTAGAACGGACGTTCTAAAATTAGCACACGACACACCTATGGCCGGGCATCAAGGCGTGCGTCGCACCAGAGACAGAATTTGGCGCGATTTTTATTGGCCAGGGATTTGTGGTGACGTCAAACGGTATTGCGCGTCATGTGATGCATGTCAACGCAGCTCGCGGAAAGGGACTACAAGGAAAGTGCCTATGAAAAGCATGCCGCTGATAGGGACACCGTTTGAACGAGTGGGAGTCGATATCGTAGGGCCCATCATACCCGCATCTAACCGAGGGCACAAATACATATTGACTATGGTAGACTACGCTACACGGTACGTAGAGGCTACACCACTCAAAGACATTAGAACAGAAACAGTGAGTGAAGCTTTGTGGGTCATGTGGACAAAAGTGGGCATTCCTCGGGAGGTACTGACCGATAGGGGTAGCCAGTTCACAAGCGAGGTTATGGAAGAAGTAAACAAACTTCTGAACATCAAAGGCATCCATACTACGCCGTGGCATCCTCAGACAAACGGGTTGACTGAAAAATTCAACTCTACGCTCAAACACATGATGAAAAAGCTTTGCCAAGAGCAACCAAAAGACTGGGACAAGTTTCTCCCTGCGCTACTGTTCGCGTACAGGGAAGTCCCACAAGAAAGTCTGAAATTCTCACCATTTGAACTGCTGTATGGCAGAGAAGTCAGAGGTCCCATGCAAGTTCTACGTCAAGTATGGACGAATGAGGACACAGCAGATGAGACACGCTCCACTGTCAGTCATATTGTTGATCTCACAAACAAAATCGAGAAGACTTGCGAGATTGCCAAGAACAATCTCAGCAAGGCTGCTCTCAAGTACACAAAGGCGTACAACAAAAAGACAAAAGAAAGAAGTCTAGCGGTTGGAGACAAAGTGTTGCTTTTGTTACCTGAGAAGCACAATAAATTGCAGCTGACATGGAAGGGTCCGTACCCAGTGATAGAGAAAGTCGGTAGTTGCAACTACAGGGTGAAAATCAAGGGACGTGACAAGCTGCTACATGCAAATCTGCTGAAGTTGTATGTAGAGCGCGAGTCAGAGTCCAAAGAGAACAAGTCCGAGCAAACCAAAGCCAAGACTATAGTGGAAGTTCCAGAAATAGTGGCGGTGGTGGTGGATGATGTGCATGATGATGAAACGGGTGATTTGGGGATAGACCGATTTCCCATGCTTTCCCTAAAACCAAAAGAAGGTCCCAAAGATGTAAACATCAATCCAAACCTAGAACCAGAGAGACAAGCAGAAATACAAGCACTTTGTGACAGGAAGGTCAAAGCACTCAAAGACATACCTGGGAAATGTGTCATTGAAGAGTGTGAGTTCAAACTGACATCACAAGAACCTGTGCATGTAAAACAGTACAAGCTACCTTTTTCACAAGTAGAAATTGTGAAGAAGGAGGTCAATGACATGCTGAAGTTAGGTGTCATAGAACCTAGCATTTCACCATACAACAGTCCGATTGTATTAGTGAAAAAGAAGGATGGGTCAATTCGATTCTGTATTGACTACAGACAGCTGAATCGTGAAGTAGTATTCGATTCTGAGCCTATCCCAGACGTACCCTTGATCTTTGCAAAATTGCAGAAAGGGAGCTATTTGTCAAAGATTGACTTAACAAAGGGGTATTGGCAAATTCCCATCAAGGAAGAAGACAAAGAAAAAACTGCTTTTAGCACACCACTTGGGCAATTCCAGTTCGCCTACTTACCGTTCGGAGTGAAGACAGCCAGCATGATCTTTACTCGCATGATGCGGAAGCTCTTAGAACCGCTAGGACGTGATGATGTCGAGCATTTCATAGACGACATCATTATCGCGACAGAAACGTGGGAGCAACACGTAGAGGCGGTAGAAGCAGTTCTGTCTAGACTGGAAGAGGTATGCTTGACTGCAAAGCCATCAAAGTGTTACTTTGGCTACGCAGAGCTGGACTACTTGGGACACCACGTAGGGCAAGGCATGACCAAACCAGATGACGAAAAGACCGAGAAAATCAGGAGCGCAAAAAGACCTGAAACCAAAAAGGAAGTCAGGGCTTTCTTAGGGCTGGCAGGATTCTACAGAAAGTATGTCAGTGACTATGCCAATCTCAGTGCACCGCTGACGGACTTGACAAAGAAAGGTCTACCTGAAAGGGTAGTGTGGAACGAAGAGTGCGAGGAAGCCTTCACGAAGCTCAAACAAAGTCTGGTATGCAAGCCAGTGCTGCTACTGCCAGATATCGACAAACCCTACACAGTGAGGAGTGACGCGTCCGATATCGCCATAGGCGCGGTACTTCTACAGGACCAAGGTCAAGGACTTCAACCAGTGGCGTACGCGAGCAGGAAGTTGAACAAGGCAGAACGTAACTACTCGGTCATTGAGAAGGAATGTTTGGGAGTAGTATGGTCGATCAAGAAATTTGAACAATACTTGTACTCGGTACATTTCACTCTGGAGACCGACCACCAACCACTCACATACCTGCAGAAGACCAAGACAGAGAATGGACGTCTCATGAGATGGGCACTCCAGTTACAACAGTACTCCTTTACTGTTAAAATCATCCGAGGGGTTGATAACGTTGGGGCCGACTATTTGAGCAGACTGAATAACTAGGTTTAGCTTAAACATGAATGTTTCAGCTCAAGAGGAGGGGCGTATGTTGCGAAAATGTACGCAAGCTATTCAGGTCCATACAAATACCGAGCACCGTCAGGCACCTATGGTCTATTTAATTAGGTGATGCAGCAAGTGCCTATGAATCGTCGGGAAAACCGAAGTATAATTACGTCAAAGTTTTGCTATCAGTTGACGTCATTTTGTTTGTCGTCAAGGAGTTGTCGTATTTCTTGAAGGAGTTTCCTTCAAAGCTTATTCTTTTACTTTCGATGTGATCGTCAGTTTACTTTGTTCATTAGTATTGGGAACATAAGGAGTTAGATAATAAATGAGGTTATTATTAGGTACGAAATTCTTGATCGCTATTTTCGCGAATAGACAAGAGTTTCCATTGGTCTAGGTTAGCTAACAACGCAAAGATGAGTTTCGGTTAGCGATTAAGGAGTTTGCGCAGAGAGAGAAAAGAATAACGATCGAAAAGAAAAGGCAACGGAAAGTGGAAGAAAAGGAGCGAAAGCATGAGAGGACCACAACAACACCGTTCTATGCCCATGCCTAGAAGCAAAACCCATCGCCAAGGGCGAACGAAGTTGGCAAGAGCTTACACAGAGGAGACACCCTATCTTTCACGGAGCGACCAGAGATCTGGCAGTGAGCGACAGCGGTAGCCGGTAACCGTCAGGGTGATGGAATCTTTTCTCGATATGTTGGTGTTTCGAGTTACGACTACGAGTTTCCAGTTCGAGATCTGAGGGACGAGTTTTTTTCACGATCAACCCTCTAACTTCGTGCGATGTTTTCCTGATCATCAATGATGAACTTTATATAACCGTTCGACGATAACCAGCCTGGACCACACGACGTTCCGACTGTCAACATCATCACTGCGTATTTTCAAGATGAGTGACTTTTAGAATTAGATCCAGGATATATGAACGATACAGAAATGAAGAATAACCCGTCGACCACGGAACAAGCCAGTAAATAAAAGTTGAATCTATAAATTTACAAATACGTCTTGTGTGTTTTGTGCATGAATCTGCAATAATGGTGTGATAGAATTTTTTTTAGAAACAAAATTCATTCTTGTTCTGATTTATAACGTAAAAGGTGAGGTCTTCGTACCCTCCGAGTACGCAACAGACAGGATCCGCAACAATGTCTGCTTTCTGTCCATGGTGTTCTAAATGAGTTAGGCTTTAGTGATTTTTGGCACAATCAAACTAGCGATAATGTAACGGATGGTGGTTATTTTAATACTTTCAAAGCACTGATGAAAAATAGGCTACAAGACCAATTTGTCCAAACCTGGCATTCAGAAATAAATAACAATGAGTTTTATTATAATTATAGAATGTATAAAGAGAATTTTGAGTTTGAAAAGTACTTGTCTATCCTGCCGGTTAATTTAGCAAACGCTGTTTTAAAATTTAGAACACTGAATCATAAATTGCCTATACAAAAAGGTAGGACTCTTGGTGTTCCCAGACAAGACAGAATTTGTCACAAATGTTCATCAGGTGACCTTGGGGACGAGTTCCATTATATTTTTGTATGTCCTTTTTTTTACCAATTATAGAAAACAGTTGTTACGGTGCTATTATTATGCCCGCCCCAATTCAGTTAAATTCAAAGAGCTTTTTTCCACTACAAAAAAGAGTTTATTGCTAAAACTCGCAAAGTTCATGACACTTGTCATGGACTGTTTGAGAAGTGAGTAAAATTTAATTCTCTTTTAGCTTTATACTCCGATATCTGTTTTGTGTTGTTTGTAATAGTATTTTTGTCCTGATGTTAACTCACCCTCCACACCCCCCCTCCCCCTTCCCCCCATTTCCCATAGTAAAGAAATGTATGTAATCACTTTGCACTTGTAGTGTTTTATTATTATTATTATTATTATTATTATTATTATTATTATTATTATTATTATTATTATTATTATTATTATTATTATTATTATTACTATTAATTATTATTATTGTTGAATTGTTTCTTGTATTGTTTTTGCTCTCCCTCACCCCTCAACTCCCTTTTCTGTACATGGTCTGATTTCTTTTTGTTTTAGTTCCTTTTATTTGGTGTTGAATGAAATGTGTTTTTACTGTGTTTTTTAATTTTCCATGTACCCTCACGGGGTTTTATTGGAATAATAAAACTTGACTTGACTTGACTTGACTTTACTGTACCTCTCTTCGTTTTAACTTTCTGAGCGTGTTTTTAATCCAAACATATCATATCTATATGTTTTTGGAATCAGGAACCGACAAGGAATAAGATGAAATAGTTTTTAAAACGATTTCGGAAATTTAATTTTGATCATAATTTTTATATTTTTAATTTTCAGAGCTTGTTTTTAATCCAAATATAACATATGTATATGTTTTTGGAATCAGAAAATGACGCAGAATAAGATGAAATTGTTTTTGGATCGTTTAATAAAAAATAATTTTAATTACAAGTTTCCGATTTTTAATGACTAAACTCACTCATTAGTTTTTAAGCCACCAAGCTGAAATGCAATACCAAACCCCGGCCTTCGTCGAAGATTGCTTTGCCAAAATTTCAATCAATTTAATGGAAAAATGAGGATGTGACAGTGCCGCCTCAACCTTTACAAAAAGCCGGATATGACGTCATCAAAGGTATTTATCGAAAAAAAGAAAAACACGTCCGGGGATATCATACCCAGGAACTCTCATGTCAAATTTCATAAAGATCGGCCCAGTAGTTTAGTCTGAATCGCTCTACACACACACACACACACACAGACAGACAGACACACATACACACCCACACACACACACACACAGACACACACACACACACACACACACACACACACACACATACACCACGACCCTCGTCTCGATTCCCCCCTCTATGTTAAAACATTTAGTCAAAACTTGACTAAATGTAAAAAGAAGAGGGGTGGGCAGGAGTTGTGCAGAAATTAAAGTTGTTGTCCGGTTTGTGGAGCATTGATTCTGGTTTGCCCAAAGCGGCCTGAACGTTCAATGAACGAGTGTACTATGGAAAAAATGTTCCTGTTCAAATCTAGAGAATACTGTCTGTCTCCATTTAGAAGGTGGGGGAGGTGAATACTGTGGTTAGGGAGGGTATGTATGGTTTCTTGACGTGCTTCGCGATAATTTGGACAATCTAATAGGAAGTGTTTTACGGTTTCGGACGGAAATCCGCAGTCACAAGATGCATCTGTAGCAATGTGACGTCTCACTAGATCGTTATTAAGATCATTTATATATAGCCTGAGCTTACAGTGAATTGTTTGTGATATGCGATCTCCAGAATACCAATAACACGGCGGACTTAAATCGTTTTTTGACAAAAAGTGGTTGAATTCACTTGGGGACTCACTAAGTTTTATGTAGTATGGTAAAGAATTCCAGAGTTGTGTTGAAGATGGGAGAAATGAGTTTCTGTATAATTCAGTGTTAAACGATGGAACTTTCCTATCTAAAGGTCTGCGCTGGCGATATGGGTTATTAGTTGATATTAATGGTGGCAATATCGCAAGTAAGTAGTTTGGCACCTTACGGTGTACAATCTTGTGAAATAATATCAATTTTTGACGTTTACGCCTCTCTAAAAGTGAAATAAAGCCTGACTCGTCGTACAGTTGTTGATGGCTTGTACCGCGGACTGTTCCAACAATGGTCTTCATCTTCAAAGCTTCATCTTTGGCGGGAAGTGATGTATGAAGAGGTTGATTCACGGGTGTGTGTGTGTGTGTGTGTGTGTGTGTGTGTGTGTGTGTGTGTGTGAGTGTGTGTGTGTGTGTGTTAGTGTGTTAGTGTGTGTGTGTGTGTGTGAGAGAGAGAGAGAGAGAGGGGGAGAGAGAGAGAGAGAGGGGGGGGGGGGGGGGGGAGTTTTGTGCAATAACGCATCCTTTGAACACTTCTATGGCAAATGACCAAAATATCGTTTTCTAGCTAAGGAACCGCTCCTGCCAAGGGTATAGTTCCTATTACACGCCCACTCCCCACTTTTGGGCAAAATTGGTGCATAGGGTGGGTGGGCGTATACAAGGTAGATAACAGTAATATCATGTTAACCAACAATAAAAAAAACCTCATTCTTGCCTTAAATTAATTTTTAAAAATCAATTTTGATATTACAACGTACTCTCTTGCACACGAAGAAAATAAACAAAAACAAACAAATGACAAAAAGTATTAAAAAAAAAAGTAAGACCTAATGGTGATTAGAACTTGACTCAATCACGCATCATGCGAAATCGATAACCGTTCGGCTACGGAATCAGACAACAAATTCTCGCCACTGTAATGCATTAAACAAGACGCTAGCACGCTTTCGCAACACGCCGTTATAATCGAGCATCGGTTGAAATCTTTCGCGAGCAGAATCTCGTATTTGACCGCAATGCATTGGTGCTTAAATGACACCAATGTGTGTCTATGAGGGATTTAAATCTACGAACAATATTTAAACAAGATTTATTCAAACTTGACGGTTTTAATGGACAGTGTTGGTGAAGTTACTGACAGGTAGCGACTTTACAGGAGGGGGATGGGTCCTCTAACTTTACAGCTCGGAGACAACCCGGTAAGGACTTACCGGTGTTTCATAAATAACACTTAGCAGTTGGCGGACTTATTGAGCGTAAGTGGTTTTACAGGCCAGTATATGAGTTGCAGCTTTTTGAAGAATAAATTTTGTTCAAATATTGTTTGTAGAGAGGAGCTAGCATGAGGAATCTCTCGATCACTCTTACTCTAAAAATAACCAATTTTGGTAGCTGCCGACCTTCCGCCAGACACACATTAATACCGGAGGAAAATAAATAACAAGGAACTTAGTCGATAAATATCGACAGGGGGCGGACAAATGGTTTACATGTGAAATGTGTGTATATGGGTGTGGTTCTGAAACAAACAAACCATGTGAACCCCCCCATCCCACCGCTCGCGGGCTGAACGACTGACGTCACATGTCGCTTCGGTCTTTTCCTGAGAAGAACACCGCGTGTACATAATACACAATTGTCAATTCGATCGCGTAGCACTGCCAATGCACATTTTCGCAACGAAAACCGTGCTACTGTTTCTTGTGTGTTAAATCTGAAAGCAATATAAGTGAACGAACAATTGAAAACTGATATCACGTTACTAAACTCCCAAAAGTAATAAATTACTTCTGACTGCGGTACACAATACGGCAGTCACCTCTGCGAATGCTGTCGAAGAATCTAACCGAAAGTAAACATTCTGGGAATCTACGCGCATCGGCCTTGACGCAAGTTCAATACTTAGCCAATGAGCGCGCCGCGGCGAAGTTGGCCGCTGTAAGTCTCGCAGCGCTGGCTGGCTGAGCGAGTTGCGTGTCCATCCTTTTTTGGTCCAAGCCGCACCTAGACCAGATTAGTAGGTGCTTGATTTTGGTATTTTGATTTTACATAACATTAAACCTTTCTTGGGGTTCATGGTCATGGCAACAGCCATAATAATATTATATCATGTATAATATTACATTTCAGCATATTTGAATTACATGTCATCATACCAAACTGTCATACATTTTTATTCCTACATCATTCTGATTGATCACAACCAAACCTACTATCAGTGGACACATCCAAATGTAAGCGCCTGTTCTTGACAACTTTTAATCGATCTAAAAATAGCAACTTGCTGGGCCCTCTGCCGCCAACAGACACTGTTTGGCCTGTAGGTAAAATGTACAATGTATTTTCTGATTTGTGCACAAAAGCTTTATTTTTTATTTTTTTTTTTAACATAACAATGTTTAATGTCACTGTATGTTTAAAAGACCATGGTCATATTTGTAAAAAAAATGTTAAATTAGAAAATAAATAACATTTTGGTTCATGATTTTTCCTACACCTGTGCTAAAAATAAGAAATAAAAATGTCGGGTATATAAGTCTCTCAAATACCGCTAGGTATGAATGGCTCGGTTTGAGTTTGTTGCGGTTGACCCTGCACAATGCGACATATCATGTTTTTGTTGAACAATTTTGACGTCACCCCTCCCATAGGGTGACGTATTTCACAACTTCCTGTCTTACACAAACTCTGTGATGACCAATTTTGACGTCACCCCTCCCATAGGGTGACGGATTTCACAACTTTCTACAGATGAACAATGTTGCCTTCACCCCTCCCATAGGGTGACGGATGTCACAACTTCCTGTGTACACAAACTGATGACGTATTTCACAACAAAATGGCGCTGCCCATGGTCAACCTCTAAACTATCCGTATAGAATGGGGGCGTCCTCGCCCCCATAATTACTGGGCAGTAAAAATAAATACTGGGCGGTAGTTAAACGACAGTTTGACTTTAAAGGACACAATGTTGCAGCTTTCAAGAATACGGGCCCAGGCCAAGTACTCGTCATAATCCCTATCGCAGCATAAATAATATGCAGTGCGTCGTCTGTGCCGCTGAAACTGCGCAGGTATATTCTCCCCTTTACCTTCTTTGCGGAGGAACAGCGTGTCTGTGTGTCGGGTAGATGAATGGCCCGGGTGGGGACGCGAAAAGCG
>NC_090250.1:33839014-33854014 GCF_037325665.1 Littorina saxatilis | reverse complement strand
TGAAGAACATTGCCACATTTCCTTTGTAAACACAGGCAATTATCGCCACAGGGGAGCGGGGCCAAAAACTAAAGAAGGGGTTGGAGCTAGAAGAAAGTGGGGAGGGGGCTGGGTGGATGGAAGTTTGTCGTAGAAGTGGGTACTGGCTGTGTCTTCTCAACCCCTCAACCCCCACCACCCCCTCTTCCTGACAATACCACGCCACGGTTCCAACTCCAGACAGGGTGGGGGGTTTGCGACTGTCGTGGAGGGGCGTGGAGTTTGGAGATTTAGTGCAGTTCACACAGTCGTAAAGCTTTCCATCTGCCGGCTGGCGGAACCGGTGCACGAGGCTTGACACAAGGAACCCGTTCTGATCCATACCCTCTTCAGTGTCATCTACCCCACCCCGCCCCGATCCACCCAGCTCTCTCCTCCTTGGAGTGATTAGTTCTCAAAGTACCGTTACCTCTCATTCACTCCCTGCCTTTTACTTTGCCATCCGTCTTGCCGACTTTACTCGCGATGGCAGAAGTGTGAAGACGATGAATTATTCATGCTACATGCGATAAGCAGGGCCTTTCTTGTTCAGTTCCTGCAACCGTTTGCAACGCAGCTACCCACCCCCTGACCTCCGTTCCTCTGGTGTCAGATCGGCAAGATAAGGGTGCCAAGTTTCTGGGAGCAGGAGGAGAAGAAGAAGAAGAAGGAGGAGGAGGAGGAGGAGGAGGAGGAGGAGGAGGAGGAGGAGGAGGAGGAGGAGGAGGAGGAGGAGGAGGAGGAAAATAGGGGTGGAGATGTCGACGAAACCGAAAAGAAAGAAAACTTTGTTGTTTCTCTCAGACATTTGAGCGAAGCAAAGGGGCACTTGCAAAACGCCACAATTAGACTTTTTTCTTGAAAAGACACCCCCACCTCCACCCCAGCTCAACCCCAACAAACTACTACCCTAAGCTCTCTTGCATGCCCCCTGCCTTGTATAGCTTCTGCCTACAGCACCTTACACCCCGTTATCTTTTAATTTGGTGCGGTAATGAATATTCCATCTGCCTAAGTGATTGCGAGGCAGGTGAAGTTGGACGACTTTATCCCAGACGTGCTGGCAGCAACGCTGAGTGGCCCGGCCTCTGTTTGCTCTTTGCGTGCACGTGCAACCTAGCCTGCACTTTCTGTGTCACCCCCCCCCCCCCCCCCCCCCCGCCCCCCCCCCCCCCCCCCCCCCCGTCCTCTAACCTGGCTCTTACTTAGGCATCATAGAGTTGCAGAAGGAACGAGTGTAAGCAGCGACAAAGGACTTCAAACTTTTTTTTCTCTCTCTCTCTCTCTCTCTCTCTCTCTCTCTCTCTCTCTCTCTCTCTCTCTCTCTCTCTCTCTCTCTCTCTCTCTCTCTCTCTCTCTCTCTCTCGCATGGTGGGGCAAGGCTTGCAGGAGGCTTGTCGGAACACAACGGGGGTACTGCAGCATATGCCTGTAACATCCACCCACCTAATGCCAATTTTTTTCCTGCCCACCCCTCACCCACCCTATGCCCTCGTGTGGTGTTTTTCAGCTTGGACACTTGTCCTCTCTCCCACCCACCGTGGGGCCTTGGCGCTTAACAACACACGTGCTACACTCAACCCCCTTTTCAATGTCATAGAAGTCTAGAAAAAGAGAACCGTTATTGCCAGACATTAGCAAAAAGAATGGACGAATTACGTTGTTCGACGAATTCCATTCTCGTGTCAAACATTTCTTCCCATTTGTGTTATTACGTCGCGGATTTAAGTTTCCAGAAAAAAAGCACTTGCCCCGGCGGGGTGACAACGTCGGAGGCAGCTTTCAGACCTTCCCCCTACTGTTATTTTTGCCTGCACTTTTTTTGTTTTATTCGAGGGTGATTCTGTGGAAAGTGCGTCGTAACAACAAGGGAGGTTTTGTGTGGCATTTCTTTGCGGACATTTATTTGGGTGGCTGCGAGAGCTTGTCAAATAGCGTGTGGACGGCGATTAGACATCTGTAAGGACCAGGGGTGAAGCTGGGACGACGTTCTATGGACGCATTTCAGACCTGAACTTTGTCTTGTGCGCCTTCTCCCGAGGTGCCTCCCTCGGCAATATTTCTCTGCTCGACTTGACGATTTGCTGGGAAACAAAAGGAGTTGAATCCAAGGGTATAAGATCCATGGCGCTCGCTCCCAAGTGGACCTTGCGGGAAGACAAAGGCAGAAAATAACAGACCTTGGCTTGATATGCATGCAATCTAGAGTCACAAAGCCTGCTAATGGCCACACGAAACCTTTATAGCATCTTGTAATAGCTTCCTGGGGGGCGGGGGGGGGGGGGGGAGGTTCTCGGAAAACCCTGAAGTTTGCAGACAAAGAGTTCCAGAAAAAGGATACTCACTTTTCGCAGGCCTAAAACTTCTTGTCGTAAATCGCAGGCTGTGTTTTCTTTCTCTGGAATCGAACCTCGCTTCTTTGGAGGCTTTTGTTCAGAAAACACACGTACCTTGTTTTACCAGTTCCACCTCCCCCCACTAACTCTACCCTGCATTCCCACCTCCACCCCAACATCCCCTGTGTCTCACCCATTCCCCCTTCCTCCCCCACCATTTTCCCTCTTTGCAGCTGAACCCATGAGAAAATCTTCAAGCTTCGTTTTAATTGGAACTCAACAAAAGTTCAATCCTTTGTGTGGAAGCTTTAGGCCTTGAAGAGTCCTATGATCGTGGTGAGAGTGTCTGTTGATATCTTTACACTTAGACAAGTATGAGTAATCTAATTTCACGCTTCCTGCAAATGCCTTTCAACTGTGAAGCAGGCAGTGAAGGCTCAGAAACAGTTGAAAGGCATTTGCAGGAAGCGTGAAATTAGATTACAGCAATAACAACAACAGCAACGAAATCAACAATAACAACAGCAATAACAACAACAGCAACGACAGCAGCGCTTACAACAAGACAAACACCAACAGTGGCACCAGCATTTGGCGTAACCTTCATGTCATCGTTTGTTCTATGTCTTCAGTGGTCATATTTACTACTGTAATCAAAATCGAATGTCCCCTTCTGCGAGTCGCTTGCTTCGTCGACATCATAAATACTCCTCCTCCTCCTCCTCCTCCTCCTCCTCCTTCTCCTGCTTCTCTTCCTTTTCCTTTTCCTCCTTCTCCTAGCTCGTCGTCTTCATCGTCCTCATCATCACCATAATCGTCCTAGCATCGTCCTCATCTTCGTCGCCATCAGTGTTCCAGTTATCGTCACTAATAATAGGAATATCATCGAGTCACTACCTATACACAAAATTCAATGAGAGTCAGAACAAACGATGACATGAAGGTTACGCCAAATGCTGGTGCCACTGTTGGTGTTTGTCTTGTTGTAAGCGCTGCTGTCGTTGCTGTTGTTGTTATTGCTGTTGTTATTGTTGATTTCGTTGCTGTTGTTGTTATTGCTGTTGTTATTGTTGTTGTTGTTATTGCTGCTCGTGTTATTGCCCTTATTATAGCGGTTGCTATCGCTTTTATAACCATATGCACACTACACCACATGACAACATCCGTATGAACATTTGATGTTAATCAAATGTTCATACGGATGTTGTCATGTGGTGTAGTGACCACATCAATATGAACTCGAAATCATGCGACCAAAATCATATCAACACTGCATTACATAAAACCATCCCTATGAACACTGCAATACATGGCAAGATCCATATGAACACTGCATAACATGACCACAGTCACATGAACGCTGCATTACCTGAATAAACTCTGCATTTCCTGGCCATAGCTACATGAACATTGCATTGCCTGACCATGGCAATAGAAACACTGCATTGCATGACCCCAGCCATATGAACTCTGCATCACCTGACTACAGCCATATGAATACTGCATTACCTGACCACAGCCATTTGAACACTGCATTACCTGACCACAGCCATATGAACACTGCATTACCTGTCCACAGCCATATGAACACGGCATTACCTGACCACAGTCATATGAACACTGCATTACATGACCACAGCCATATGAACAATGAATCATATGACCACAGCTATATGAACACTACATTACCTGACCACAGCCATATGAACACTGCATTACCTGACCACAGCCATATGAACACTGTTTTACCTGACCACAACCATATGAACAGTGAATTACCTGACCACAACCATATAAACACCGCATTACCTGACCACAGCCATATGAACACTGCATTACTTGACCACAATTACATGAACACTGCAGTTTATTCCTGATCACAGCTATATGAACACTGCATTACCTGACCACATCCATATGAATACTGCATTACCTGACCACAGCCATATGAACAATGCATTACCTGACCACAGCCACATGAACACTGCATTACCTGACCACAGCCATATGAACACTGCATTACCTGACCACAGCCATATGAACTGTGCATTACCTGACCACAGCCATATGAACACTGCATTACCTGACCACAGCCATATGAACACTGCATTACCTGACCACAGCCATATGAACTTTGCATTACCTGACCACAGCCATATGAACACTGCATTACCTGACCACAGCCACATGAATACTGCATTACCTGACCACAGCCATATGGAAACTACATTACCTGACCACAGCCATATGGAAACTACATTACCTGACCACAGCTATATGAACAATGAATCACATGACCACATTAATACGAACAATGCATAGCGTGACCACAGCCATATGAACACTGCATTACCTGGCCACAGCCATATGAACACTGCATTACAAGACTCGACTATATGAATACTGCATAACATGACCACAGCCATATGAACACTGTATTGCCTGTCTACAGCTATAAGAACACTGCATTACCTGACCACAGCTATATGAACACTTCATTACCTGACCACAGCCATATGAACACGGCATTACATGACCACAGCTATATGAGCACTTCATTACCTGACCACAGCCATATGAACACTGCATTACCTGACCAAAGCCATATGAACACTGTATCACCTAACCAAAGCCATATGAACACTGCATTACACGAACACAGCCATATGAACACTGCAATACCTGACCACAGCCATATGAACACGGCATTACCTGACCACAGCCATATGTACACTGCATTACCTGGAAACATCCATATGAACACTGCATTACATGAACACAGTTTTATGAACACTGTATTACCTGACCACAGTCATACATTATACAAACTGCATTACCTGACCACAGCCATATATTTTGAACAGTGCATTTCATGACCACAGCTATATGAACACTGCATTACCTCACCACAGCCATATGAACACTGCATTACATGCCCACAGCCATGTGAACATTGCATTACTTGACCAAAGCTATATGAACACTGCATTACCTGACCACAGCTGTATGAACACTGCATTACCTGACCACAGCTGTATGAACACTGCATTACCTGACCACAGCTGTATGAACACTGCATTACCTGACCACAGCTGTATGAACACTGCATTACCTGACCACAGCTGTATGAACACTGCATTACCTTACCACAGCTGTATGAACACTGCATTACCTGACCACAGCTGTATGAACACTGCATTACCTGACCACAGCTGTATGAACACTGCATTACCTGACCACAGCTGTATGAACACTGCATTACCTGACAGGGGCGGATCACATCAGCAGCAGTGGCACAAGGGGGTTGGGGGGGGGGGGGTCCAAATTTCTTTTGGGGACAGATCGACGACACGAAGCGTTTATTTGAGGGTGCGAAGCGCCTGAACCTCCCAGGTGAGTCCGGGGGCATGCGCCCCCTGAAATAAAAAAATATATAAACAAGAATAATGGAGCAATCTTAGCCAAGAAACTACGCCTAATACACCTTTCAAAAAGTTGATTTAAGAAGAAAAATGTGGATCAAAACAAGGAAAATTGACCGATCTGGTGCAACCAGATTCAACAAATTACCCAACTACCTTCCAAAGCTGTCATTTAAGAAGACAAAGGCCGGTTTCTAGGGGGGTCCGGAGGCAGTCCTAAAAATGGAAAATGGAACAATCTGGTGCAATCTGCCATTATTTTTTCTTTATTTTCAAATTTATGTATTGTTTTAGTTGTTGTATTTTTTTAGGCTGGAGGGAGGGGGGGCGGAAAAAACAACCTGCCTGACTACATCTTAATGAACACTCCATTACCTGACCACAGCCATGTGAACAATGCATTACCTGACCAAAGCTAAATGAACACTGCATTACCTGACCACAGCCATATGAACACTGCATTGCCTGATGACAGCAGTATGAACACTGCATTACCTGACCACAGCCATATGAACACTGCATTACATGACCACAGGCATATGAACACTGCATTACCTGACCAAAGCCATATGAACACTGCATTACCTGACCACAGCCATATGAACACTGCATTACCTGACCACAGCCAAATGAACACTGCATTACCTGACCACAGCCAAATGAACACTGCGTTGCCGGATGACAGCCATATGAACACTGCATTGCCTTTCTTTCTTTCTTTATTTGGTGTTTAACGTCGTTTTCAACCATTCAAAGTTATATCGCGACGGAGGGAAGGGGGGAGATGGGATAGAGCCACCTGTCAATTGTTTCTTGTTCACAAAAGGACTAATCAAAAATTTGCTCCAGGAGCTTGCAACGTAGTACAGTATATTACCTTACTGGGAGAATGCAAGTTTCCAGTACAAAGGACTTAACATTTCTTACATACTGCTTGACTAAAATCTTTACAAACATTGACTATATTCTATACAAGAAACACTTAACAAGGGTAAAAGGAGAAACAGAATCCGTTAGTCGCCTCTTACGACATGCTGGGGAGCATCGGGTAAATTCTTTCTCGTCCCAACCAATATGGGAATCCACCTAACCCGCGGGTTACAGCCGTATGAACAATGCATTATCTGACCTCAGCTAAATGTAAACTGCATTACCTGACCATAACGCCGTGAACACTACTATCCTTGGCGGATTATGACATTATTCAGTTATTCTGCAGAAAAACCAAAATGCTGGAGAAAAACTGTCTTTTCTGCAGCATTTCTGCAAAATGTCATCTTTCGCCGAAGCAGTGTTTTTTTCTGCAGCAAAACATTTTACTGCAGTAAAATTGAAATCAAGAATGCTGCAGTAAAACGGTGCTGTTGTTTTACTGCAGAAAACCTGTTTTTATTTTTTCTGCAGCATTTTGTACTGGCTCTTGGCGGGTTATGACATTATTTAGTTATTCTGGAGAAAAACCGAAATGCTGGAGAAAAACTGTCTTTTCTGCAGCATTTCTGCATAATGTCATCTTTCGCGAGAGCAACGTTTTTTTCTGCAGTAAAACAGTTTTACTGCAGTAAAATTGAAATCAAGAATGCTGCAGTAAAACGGTGATGTTGTTTTACTGCAGAAAAACTGTTTACACTTTTTCTTCAGCATTTTGACATTATTCAGTTATTCTGCAGAAAAACCAAAATGCTGGAGAAAAACTGTCTTTTCTGCAGCATTTCTGCAAAATGTCATCTTTCGCCGAAGCAACGGGTTTTTCTGGAGCAAAACATTTTACTGCAGTAAAATTGAAATCAAGAATGCTGCAGTAAAACGGTGCTGTTGTTTTACTGCAGAAAACCTGTTTACACTTTTTCTGCAGAATTTTGTACCGGCTCATTATAATGTTGGAGCACGCGAGCCCCCCTCTGTCGAGAGATGGACTCATCCAGAATTACCAATAGTTACAAACTATTATACTATCCCAGGGGGCGACGAATACAAATGCTACTTTACAAGGTCGTTCGTTTTTCTCCAGAAAAACGGTGACAGACTATTCTGCAGTAAAACAACATCACCGTTTTACTGCAGCATTCTTGATTTCAATGTTACTGCAGTAAAACTGTTTTACTGCAGAAAAAACCGTTGCTTTGTATTTTTATATTTATTTTAAATCACTATTGTTTTTATCTACGCACTGTTGATGAGGGCATATGTCTCTCAGAATTGATTTCTTGAAGGAAGGTCATCCTACAGATAACCAGGCATGAATTATGTTTTATGTATGTCAACAATCCTACGACGGATTTAAAATATATTTCCAGAACTCTGCATAAAATCGGAACTAATTGCATCCGACATTTTACTTGAAATACGTTTAGTGTTTAGGCAAAATATCTTGAAAGTTTCAAAGCCTTTTACCATGTCATTGCTGAAATATAGATCCTTTTTTTCATGATGCCCCTCCAAATTGAAAAAAAACTCCCGTTTTTGACCGCTTCTGCAATCGATACCTGCATTATTAAGAATGGCACAACACAAGAAGTACACAAGCTAGCTAAACAAAACAACAGTTTTAGGTAGATAATTGATTTGAATTTCACTGCGTGAAAGAGTTTCTTAGTTGCGCATAATTATTCTGATTTTTTTAATTTTTAATTTGTACATGTACTTTACGTTTTTGTCAGGTCTATTTTGGGGGTACCCTTATTTGAGCGGCAGTCAAGTGATCCCTCAAAAAGAAATCCTTGATCCAAAGTTATGCCAGATAGTCAAGTTGACTACCTTAAATGGCAAAAAAAATTTGAATAAAATAACACGAGAATCAATGCTTTGGTTGGGGTGCGAAATTTGTCGCAATAACCTTTTTACTATCCAACAAAAAATTCTAGTTTGATGCTACAATTAATATTT
This sequence comes from Littorina saxatilis, assembly GCF_037325665.1. Lineage (NCBI taxonomy): Eukaryota > Metazoa > Mollusca > Gastropoda > Littorinimorpha > Littorinidae > Littorina > Littorina saxatilis. Next base: position 33,845,352 of record NC_090250.1, on the reverse strand, counting down.
TAGAAAATCAATGAGTTTAATTCTACAACCCTTTCAACTTGTGGTCTCTCGAAGAACTTTAGGTAGGGAGTTCAAGACCTTGCTACCAGAAAATGTTAGGTTTGATTTGGAGAGATCTATTTTCAAGAGATAGAGAGAGGTAGAGAAGAGAGAAAGAGAAAGAATCCCTAAAAATTAGTGAAAATAGGCAATTTGAATCAAGATTTGGTGTTTTGCCAACTACCAACGCCAACTGACCTCCCTATAATTCTCTAGATTTACAATGATCACCACAAAATCTGCTCTAGCCTAACATTTGACAGTCGACGAACTTCAGACACTTCAAGTCGATGACAATTCGAGACTCCTTGCTGACTTTCCATCTGTCAAAAGCTCTTTTAATTGTGAAGGACTTTTTTGTTTGCCATTTTATTCATTCCATTTGCTCGTTCCGTTTGTTTCTCTCTTCGTTCCGTCTCCATTTCGATTTCATCTTGTTAAGCCCTTCATTTGGAAAACACAATACAAGAATTAAAACATCAGCCTGCTTCCAAAGCATGCCTAAACGGGGCGGTTTGATTGACAGAATCAAAATGCAAGTCAGGAATTAGTCAGACCCGCTTGCAATCAAATCCAATTAGAAGTGGTGCTGATGATGAGATGTAATTCGTTTTTCTGCTGCATCTGCTGCATGTCAGCATCGGGTGATCACCCCTGCCGTTCTCTTTTCTGCTGTATAGTTTCTGGTTTTTTTTGTGTTGGTTTGTTTGCTTGGTTGGTTTCTTTCGTTATATCCTAATGTTCTGTCATTTTGTTTTCTTCGCCTTCTGTTTTTTTATATCATTTATTACACCCCCGGTATAGGGGTGTGTATAGGATTCGGTCGATGTGTTTGTTTGTTTGTTTGTGTGTTTGTGTTCGCATATAGATCTCAAGAATGAACGGACCGATCGTCACCAAACTTGGTGAACAGGTTCTATACATTCCTGAGACGGTCCTTACAAAATTGGGACCAGTCAAACACACGGTTAGGGAGTTATTGGTGGATTAAGATTCTACAAGGACTTATAGAGGGACATATTAATGGTCAAAGGGAAATAACCTTCTCAGTTGGTGGCAGTGAGAATGGTAAGGACGGGGGTGTTTTTCCTACCTCGGAGGAATTTCTTGTTTTGCTTGCTTTCGCGTTCCGGTCCCGGATAGTCATATCTGTTGAAGGGACGTTAAAAAAACGAAAAACAAAAACAAGCGTTCGTATTCTTACCTCAAATTGAGGTGGTCGAAGGGACATTAACAGCCAACCGACCAGCCTAAAGGCGTGTGTGTGTGTGTGTGTGTGTATGTGTGTGTGTGTGTGTGTGTGTGTGTGTGTGTGTGCGCACGCGTGTGTGTGTGTGTGTGTGTGTGTGCGTGCGTGCGTGCGTGCGTGTGCCCGCGCGCGTGTGTGTGGGAGCTTCTTGTAAAGTAGTTTCTTCTTGTGATTTAGCCGTTGGCTGGGCAAGGAGGCTCCGATAGAAAACTCCGATAGAAAGATAACCACCTCTACTTTCCTCTCACGTCCAAATCCGATGTCTCCGCACTGTGGCCGCCACGCCAGAGAGCGAGAGTAACGAAGGGGGATCATTAGACTCTTTTGTTTGCCAATTACGATTAACCCCCCGGTCAAAAGGCAAGGGGACAGACAGAGGGAGGGGCCAGTGATTTTCACGCCCAGGGGTCTGTGACGAAAAGTAGCGGGCAGGAGACGGCAAAAAGGGGTGGGGTGGAGGGTCCGACTGTTTGTCGGTTGAATGGTTGGGTGGTTCGGATGTGACAGTTCATGTTGTAGCAGCAAGAGAGGAATCTCATGGGGAGTTCTGTGTTAGTAAGTAACCAACAAAATGACCAAGCGGGATCAAAGGCAAAACTCTGCTGCAATGTGACCTTGGGATCCTTGCTTTGCATTACATTGTGTGGTGTGTGTGTGTGTGTGTGTGTGTGTGTTTTAAGTGTGTGTGTGTGTGTGTGTTAAGTGTGTGTGTGTGTGTGACGGTGTGTGTGTGTGTGTGTGTGTGACGGTGTGTGTATGTGTGTGTGTGTTTTAAGTATGTGTGTGTATGTTTAAGTGTGTGGTTTTTTTTAAGTGCGTGCGTGTGTGCGTGTGTGCCTGCGTACGCGTGTGCCATACATTGCTTTGTCATCTCGATGGTTGTCCTTTCGTTTCTGCATGCCTTGCCCTCAATCTGGTGTAATTCTGCTTGTTTGTCTTCGCCTGAGTTGCTCGTGATCTATCCTTGTCTAACCTTCTCTTGTCCTTCAAGTTGACCCTGACTGTCTCGATTGCCCTTTACTTAAATTAACAATGTCTATGTTTGTTTTTAATCTAGAGTTGCCCTTGCTTTGGGTTTTCTTGTCCTGAATATTCGTTGCCTTTGGTGGGTCCCTCCCTGCTCTGTTGTAAGCTGCTCTTGCCCTAAGTTGCACTTGCCTTATCTCACCTTTGCCTTGCATTTTTTCCTTGCCTTTCTCAGCTCCGCTCCGATACTCGTCTGTTCATTTATATCATCAAGTTCAGATCGACTGGACACTCACACTGTCGGAGGACAATCAGCAACAACTGATCAACGTGGCTACTCTTCCACAGTCCATCTTTCCCTCCCTCCACAAACCGGCCACCCGTTGGGACAGCAGATGCCAGAAGAGGAGGGAGGAGGGAGAGATGGAGGCGGGAGGGACACGGGACAGGGCAGATGGTGGCGGGGAAAAACAGACGGACAGAGAGATAGGAGCAAGCCGCTTGAAGACATGGCTTCATCCCACCAACAAGGGGCGGACAACTATCGTTGACAAGCTCGTCACGAGCAACCAGAGTGCTCTTTTCTTTCTGACAGACATTTTTGAGATCGTTCTTTTCTTCTGACCAGTCATTTTCGGAAAGTGTTTCCTTTCTGTTCCTTCTCGCCAGTCATTTTTGAGGAGTGTTCTTTTCTTTGGACAAGTTATTTTTGAAGGTGTCCTTTCTCGTGCTACGGGTGGACGTGAATATTGAGGGCGGCATATGATTTGTGAAGCGGTAATTTCACACATGTCGCTATAGGGGACATGAATGCCCGAACCTGTGCATTTTTTGGAGCCTGCTTGTCGACCATCATTGTGACATGCAAAATTCGATATTTCAACAAATTATGGCACACAGAAATAACCTTTGCACAATGTTAATAAAAAAAACACCGTTTCAAACTATCGCAAAAGTTTAGTGTTTATTGGTCAATTAAAACAAAAAACTTCGGGCTCAATGACTTAATTATGCATTTAAATGTACCGTACTTAGCCTACATATGAACAGATTATTTCTAGAAAACAAACGAAATTGTGACATTCTAATCTTACATTCTTGTGATTCACAAGCTTTTTACTTCGTTGAGCATCAGAGTCTGTATTTTACTTGACTTAAGAATTTCTGATAAACTAAGAAAAATCTCTTCTTCACTGAATGTTCAGGACAGTATAATTGTTATTTTCATGACACAATAAACTCGATGTCTTCCAATAAATTAAAAGCAGATGATTTGATTTTGTGGCTTTTTTTTTACCTGTATCTGATGACCCGTCATCAGGTCTCAAGAAAATTAAGATTAAATCCATACAATTAAAACGGCCACAACGACGGTGTACTTCATTCTAATTTCTTTCAAAAGAATCGTCAAGGCAAAGCGAAACAAAATTCATATTGTTAACTCAGGAGAAGCATACAATCAAATGAAAAACACACTTGGTTTTTCCCAAGCTAAAATTCTTCGTATAAAGACCGAACAAGAAACATACAATCATAGCCACGCAGAAAAAGGTTGACTGATTACTGGATGGTCAAAAGTTAAAGACAAATCTAGAAATGGAAAGGCTGCACCGCAGCGGGTCAAGGTGTAGGGTTTCCACTGGTCAAAACGTTGGTAGGAGAGCACCACGTTAACCTTTAGTCTCCGGGGAGTGACCATTCAATTTGTCAATTTGTCAAAATACAATTAACATTTGACTTGTTCTTTTTGCTCTCTTCGCAAAATTCTTTGTGTGAGTGTAGAAGCGTTTCCTTGCCTGTTGCTAAATGCGTAAATGTGGGTGGATGTGTGTGTTAGTGTGTGTGTGTGCGTGTGTGTGTGTGTGTGTGTGCATGTGTGCGTGCGCGCGTGCGTGCGTGCGTGCGTGTGCGCGTGCGTGTGTGTGTGTGTGTGTGTGTGTGTGTGTGTGTGTCTGTCTGTGCCTGTGCCTGTGTATGCTTGTGTGTCTGTGTGTCTTTGTCTGCGTCAGTCTGAGTTTGTGTGTGTGTGTGTGGGGGGGGGGGGCTGGGCCGCTATTGCGCGGGTCCGCTATTGCGCGGGGCCGCTATTGCGCGAATCTAACCCTTACCCTAACCCTAACCCTAACCCTAATCCTAACCCTAACCCTAACCCTAAAGATTCGCGCAATAGCGGCCCCGCGCAATAGCGGCCCGCGCAATAGCGGCCCAGCCTGGCTCCCTCTCTCTTTATGCCACCATCGCCGACCAGCCACACACCCCACCCCCTAGGGGCAGGGAGAGGGTGCTTTCATTGTTGTAATGCTGAGTGACATGAAATAGGGCTGTCATCACAACGCACAAGAACAGAGAGAAAATAGCACCAGTTTATGACTATCTTGCCTTTTATCCCCCGTTATAACCGTTGCATTATTGAGGGCTATTTTCCTCACGGGTGTGGTCAGCCAAAGGCAAGGCGAACCCAATTAGCCAATGGTCAATGCCCATTGATGAAAAGCTTTGGAGCACTGACCACACTGGACACAACATCAACTTACCCCAAAGTTATCCAATTACCTCTGTAACAAGCTTGTTCGTGTCGCACCTAATTTTATGATTATGGCTTCAGCGGCCAGCTTTGGACATATAACGAGTATGCTTCAGGGTTACATGATGCATAATGCACGTAATGAATACTGCGGCCAGCCGTAGACGTATAACAAGTATCCTTCGGGCTTGCACGGTGCAGCATGCATACACTGACAAAACTGATGATTATGCCTGTATAACGCACACTAACAAGGTTACTAGCACGTGCATCACATGAATTTGAAAATGTCAACTTGTCGTCTGTGCGGTGAAGCATAAACCCCATGTCTTAATCTTCAGTTTTGTCCAGTTTTAATTACCATTCTCGCCTGTTTTAACAGCCAAATTTGAAATGCAACGATGCATTGGTTTCTCGCTTTTTCTTGAGGGGGACCAACCTTTCAAGTAGAAATCCCCACACCCGAGTATACGATACCACCTACTGTACGCAGTGCTGGCAGATGCAGGAAACCGGAGCGGACTGAAGCACAGTGATTGTGACTTTCTGTCAAAGCGGTGTCCTGTTCCACGTGCAGCCGTCGGCAGTCATTGTGCACGTGATACACACACAGAGGATGCAAGGATGAAACACCAGTTTTAAAGGAAGGCATTGGTCTATGTCAGGGACACCACCCTTTTGGAAACGCTGTCCCATCTAGAGACAATACGCCAGAAGTTCTGGCAAGAAGAGACCAGTGTTGGAGCCAAACTCTGGGGTCCTGCCGACGAACTGCGCAAGACTGCGGACTTCCTGGCAGCCACTGGTCTGAGGATCTAGCACGGCCACCAACATCGAACGCAGAAGAAGAAGAAGAAGGAAACGCTGTTAGCGAATTTCATCTTCTTCACCCTCTCTTCCCAAGTAAAATCTCTGACGTTAAAAACAAAACAAATTTTGAAGAGAAAAAACACCGCCTAAATAGGCCTTCGAGGAATTGTTGTTTGTTTGTTTGTTTGCCTGACGCCCAGCCGACCACGAAGGGCCATATCAGGGCGGTGCTGCTTTGACATTTTAACGTGCGCCACACACAAGACAGAAGTCGCAGCACAGGCTTCATGTCTCACCCAGTCACATTATTCTGACACCGGACCAACCAGTCCTAGCACTAACCCCATAATGCCAGACGCCAGGCGGAGCAGCCACTAGATTGCCAATTTTAAAGTCTTAGGTATGACCCGGCCGGGGTTCGAACCCACGACCTCCCGATCACGGGGCGGACGCCTTACCACTAGGCCAACCGTGCCGGTCCTACGAGGAATGGGGTCACTGTAAATTAATGTTACTTCTAATATGTATGTCTTTTGAGGAAACGACAAAGAGTTTTGACAATGAAGTTGGATCGGTGACCGACGGGCGCAATGACCTCGTGCATGGATAAGACGCCGGTCTCCCAAGCGGAAGGTCGTGGTTTGAATCCCGGCGTCGCCTGTTGGGTTAAGGGTGGAGATTGTTCCGATCTCCCATTGTCAACTGATGGTGACCGGCACGGTTGGCCTAGTGGTAAGGCGTCCGTCCTGT
>NC_090250.1:33821514-33834014 GCF_037325665.1 Littorina saxatilis | reverse complement strand
TTTTGTTGCAGCTGAGTGCATTTACAGTTCAAAAATCCTCCTATGGTAGTAAAACAAACCCAAAACTACCCAACGACGACATCTGTGAAGCTCGACAGTTTCTTGTTAACGCGAGTGCATAAATTAACCTAGTTATTACGTGTTGTTTGGTCGGAGTTCGATTCAGCTGAGTGATTCCGGCCTCCATTTTGTTTTACACAAACTCACGATGACGTCTGACATAGTTTGCTAGTGACGTGTCTTTTTGTGCATGATGTGGGGATCTACCTGCTCTAAATTTAGATCCAAAAATAGGCCAAGACCAGGCCGGTCCGAGTACGAAATTAATTCGTAAAAAAATCGCAGTTCTTGACTCGTTGGGTGCAAGTCAATGAAACTTGGTAGTTCTTCTAACAGATACCTGCCTGAGGTATGACTAAAAGCCACAGGGGCTCCGTGCACCTGGATTTGACAAGTTCAGTACCTTTAATGAAAACTCATTGCTATAGCTTCGTGCGGCCCCAAGCATAATGTTCCACTGATAGATATGCTCAATGTGCACAATAGCTAAGACATCTTATGAACACCTTTGATTTATTCATCAATGACCGGCACGGTTGGCCTAGTGGTAAGGCGTCCGCCCCGTGATCGGGAGGTCGTGGGTTCGAACCCCGGCCGGGTCATACCTAAGACTTTAAAATTGGCAATCTAGTGGCTGCTCCGTCTGGCGTCCGGCATTATGGGGTTAGTGCTAGGACTGGTTGGTCCGGTGTCAGAATAATGTGACTGGGTAAGACATATGAAGCCTGTGCTGCGACTTCTGTCTTGTGTGTGGCGCACGTTATATGTCAAAGCAGCACCGCTCTGATATGGCCCTTCGTGGTCGGCTGGACGTTAAGCAAACAAACAAACAAATTCATCAATGAATAAGCTTATGATTTTATTCAATCGATACTGGAAATGTATCTGAGCACAGCGCATGATTTTAGGCTAGGATCTGAAAATGGAAAACACATCTGTTCTTTCTCGACGAAGCGACTTACTTTTTGCATTGCATTGTCCATGAGAATGAGAACTTCTCGTGAAATAATTACCAGTTTAAACTCATGATGCTGTTAAGTATTGATGCAGGTTACATTTCTCGTTTTGGTTTTAACATAGAGGGGGGAATCGAGACGAGGGTCGTGGTGTATGTGTGTGTGTGTGTGTGTGTGTGTGTGTGTGTGTGTGTGTGTGTGTGTGTGAGTGTGTGTGTGTGTGAGTGTGTGTGTGTGTGTGTGTGTGTGTGTGTGTGTGTGTGTGTGTGTGTGCGCGCGTGTGTGTGTAGAGCGATTAAACTACTAGACCGATCTTTATGAAATTTTACATGAGAGTCCCTGGGTATGATATCCCCAGACGTTTTTTTCCATTTTTTCGATAAATTTCTTTTATGACGTCATATCCGGCTTTTTGTATAGAACTTCAATTTGTTCTATATTTATAGACGTTTGCAGCACTCACAAAAATTTCTCATTTGGTACATAGGGGAAAGGCTCCTAATATGGACCTGTTCCTAATATGGACCACCTGTTCTGACAAACTAACGGCGCTAGAGCGCTCAAAACAATTTCATTCGCTGTATTCACCCTCTCTTAATAACTTGCACATTTTAAAACGGTCGCAGAGACACAAACCTCAAAACCGTTAGGCTTTTTCTCTTTTTTTTCATTTTTGGCAGCGTTCACTCTAAACATAACAAATAGTCTTCTTTTTGTGGAAGTTGATAATTTCACTTATTTTCACTCTGTTTTTGATAAGCTTCTTTAGTTTCCTTGCGTGCTTCAAATAATGCTCTCATCAACCCAAAACAGATAAATCTAAAGCATATGTTAATAAGTCTGACTTGCACACTAAGTTGTTTCATGTTATTTTGAAGTATAGGGGACTTTTTACAGTGATTCGTGAAGGCTCCTAATATGGACCGTTTGTGATTTTTTCTGTATTTAATTTTTGCTCAATGTCTATCAAAGCTATTTAACTCTAATTAAGCCTAACGGTTGACCTAAGAGAAAAAGACTACCAAACACAAAATTAAACGTCTTCGCAAGAAAACAAGCTAGTTATCAGCATGAAACAAAAAGTGGTCCGTATTAGGAGCCCTTCCCCTACTCGCAGTAAGAAACCCTTTGAAGTTTGGAAAAATAAAACAATTGAGCACACATTAACAACAGTTGTACGCTGCCCTCCTACTGTCTTTCTTGCAAATGTATCATTTTGTTTTTTGGTTTCTACAAGACTTCATTCAATTTGTATCGTGACATAAACAATATAATCATGTAGGATTTCTCACTCAAGCATAGTGCTTATAAGCATAAAGGAACAAGTCGCGTAAGGCGAAATTACTACATTTAGTCAAGCTGTGGAACTCACAGAATGAAACTGAACGTAGTCCGCCGCTAGTGCAAAAGGCAGTGAAAGTGACCAGCCTGTTTGGTGCGGTAGCGGTTGCGCTGTGCTTCATAGCACGCTTTACTGTAAGCATACCTCTCTTCGTTTTAACTTTCTGAGCGTGTTTTTAATCCAAACATATCATATCTATATGTTTTTGGAATCAGGAACCGACAAGGCATAAGATGAAATAGTTTTTAAAACGATTTTGGAAATTTAATTTTAATCATAATTTTTATATTTTTAATTTTCAGAGCTTGTTTTTAATCCGAATATAACATATTTATATGTTTTTGGAATCAGAACATGATGAAGAATAAGATAAAAGTAATTTTGGATCGTTTTATAAAAAAATTATTTTAATTACAATTTTTAGATTTTTAATGACCAAAGTCATTAATTAATTTGTAAGCCTCCATGCTGAAATGCAATTCCGAAGTCCGGCCTTCGTAGAAGATTGCTTGGCCAAAATTTCAATCAATTTGATTGAAAATTGAGGGAGTGATTGTGCCGCCTCAACTTTTACGGTTTCCTTCATTTAACAGCAAATTAACTGTTCTGAATTTACTTCTAAATCTGCGTGCTTCTTTACCAGCTAAACCAGATCATACAGAAAGCGTATATTTGACCTGCAAAACACACACACACACACACACACACACACACACACACACACACACACACACACACACACACACACACACACACACACACACACACACACACTCTAGTCTGATAAATACACTATGGGTAAACGAGAACTCAGACAACAAAAAGTACCATAGAAGCAGTTTATTAAAGCACCATTTGACCTGGCATTTAAAGAAAACAATATGATAAGAAAACGTGGCGTTTCCTGAATGATTCATACTCATTTTTGTATAAGAAAAACTGTGTAGGATAAACCGTCGTAAGGCACTTGGAACATGTATACATTGTTTCACACGATAATGTGTGAATATTATTTTCAATTATTTACATCGATACAAACATTCATCATTCTCTCTCTCTCTCTCTCTCTCTCTCTCTCTCTCTCTCTCTCTCTCTCTCTCTCTCTCTCTCTCTCTCTCTCTCTCTCTCTCTCTCTCTCTCTCTCTCTCTCTTTCTCTCTCTCTCTGAGTCTCTCTCTCTCTGAGTCTCTCGCTCTCTCTCTCTCTCTCTCTCTCTCTCTCTCTCTCTCTCTCTCTCTCTCTCTCTCTCTCTCTCTCTCTCTCTCTCTCTCTCTCCCTCCGTCTCCCCACTTCCATATTCTAGGAAAAAAGCTCTCGCACAAGTAGGTGCCGCGCGGCGTACACATACACACTTCTGTACACCGAATCCGATCCACACTTGTGAAAGATAGTGATCGCGTGCGTGTGTGACTGACTGTGTGTCTGGTTTATTGTGTTTTTTTCTCTCGAAACAATACCAAACAGTAATTCGCATTGAAAAGAACCTTATCTGACACAACAACGGAACGCAATTATGTACCTAGATGCAAAAGCATGTGCAGACACAATGGTCTAATGAGTAAGTTCACCATAAATTGAAACAGACTTTTGAAACAAAAACACCTTTGGTTGTTGAACACCTTGTGGCAAAATCAACAATACATACAAGAAAAATATAAATACACAACAAATAAAATCAATGTATACGGAGTATTGTGTTTGTAACACGTGTATATTATGCCCCAAGTAAAGAATTGTAATGCATAGTCTTTTAAAATCAAATATCGTTGTGAAAAAAAGCATGTATATAGTAATCTCAGTTGCAACGTACTTTACAAATAATCTCTCAACACGTGGAGATAAACTCATATGCAATACTGTAAAATCAGCAATGGGCGATGACGAAGCTGTATGCTTAAGACACACACGACAAAACAGCTTCTCCTTCTCTGTCTCGTCTCAAACCGTCATCATGTACACCGTCTTCTAGTCTCTCATCACTGCTGTCATCGTCAATGCACACATCGTCATTTTCATCATAATCGTCCTCATCGGGGCTCACACTCTCGGCGTTGTCTTCATCATGGCTGTCATGCGTATGCTCGTGTCCGTCCGCGCGCTTCCTGTCCTGACGGGAAGTGCAAGTGCGCAGGCAACGGCAGCGGTCACGTGTTTCCGGTTCTCCTTCTTTCTTGTGCTTGACCCTGCGGTTCTGGAACCAGATTTTGACCTGTTTTTCGGACAAGTTGAGCATGGTGGCGATCTCGATTCGCCGCAGACGAGTGAGGTACATGTTGGCGGCAAACTCTCGCTCTAGTTCTAGTAGCTGTGTGCTGGTGAAAGCAGTACGGATCCGCTTGCTGCTAGGCAGGTCATCCGCTGGACCGTTCACTTCTGCACGAAAGAACAAATAAATGTAAGGTCATGATGCAGACAAACACATAAACAAACAAAATTCTATGCTCTCTTCGCACAAAACTGTACAAATTATTTCTTCTTTTTTTTAATTGAAAATCCAGCATTAGGTGGGTCGGTTGGCCACGGTTGCCTGGTTGCTTGTTTGCTTGCTTGCTTGCTTGCTTGCTTTCCGTGTTCAGGTCACTAAAGATCTGTGAATATTTGATATAACGTTTTGTTTATTTGCTAATTTATTTAATTATTCATCTTTTCATTCATTTATTAATTTTGTATTTACTTATTTATCTTTGTATTTTACTGTTTTATTTATTACTTTTATTGTTATTTATTTATTTATTTATTTGTCATTTTGTGCATTTATTTATTTACTTATTTGATTCCTCTATCTAAATATTGTTCGTTTTCCTTTAATCCATTTGTCACTTTGTGTTTTGTTTTTACTTGATTCATCTATTTATTTATTTTTCATTTTCTAAATTATTTGTTTGTTTGTTTGTTTGTTGGTTGGTTTATGGTTTATGGTTTACGGAAAGATGCACTATCTTTCAAAGACATCATCTTTTTTCTCCCCCCAGATATTGACTGATTATTAAGAATTCTCCAGGTTACCTGACAACACAGCCTGATTTCGGGATGCATCTGTTCAATTTTTGTGTGTGTATTTTACGATCATCAAGATCTTTATCTCATAACGTTGTAATTTTGTTCAAAACCCAGATCCCGACGGCTATCCAACTGTCCCACTCTTCTTGCTTTACAATTTGTTCTATTGTGATCGGGGAGGCCTGTCATATGTCTCACGTCTCATCATCCTGTCAAGGATTGTGATGTATGGCTGTCCGCGAGATCCAAAACACGACCCTCGGTGTACTACAAGTGTCCTCGTAAGCTTTCACCGGTGGTTCCGCGGTATCAGATTACTTGTGAAGCCTAGGTGGAAGATCTGTTGAAGTGCAGAGAACATTGTACGGCGCGCGTGCCAGGACTGTGTGACACCAGTCGTGCTAAGCTGGAAGCACGTGCAGGGGGCGTGTCCGGGTACTGTCAGACATGGCATTAGTTTTTGCCAGGCTTTGTTGCAATTGCCTCACTCGGTACAATAAAGGGTAGTTAAGGTATTGCTACCCAGTCACTTTCGCCCGTATTTCCACTATCTTAAAAGATATCCAAATCTTCCTTTGTGGGTTAGGGCATCCTTTTTAAGGGATTCGTTCTTTTATTCGCCCGGTAAATCAGTACCAGTATGTCTAGAATGACAGCGAGTGGGGTATTAGGCAAGGAGGCTGAGATAACCTGTCTTTACACTCTCGCTTTTCTTTAGCTACAGTGAGCACATGATAACACGCGACCCCTATGCTCACTGACTCGGAAAAATATGGCTTTTGTCCTTTGTTTTTCTTCCGTTACTTTCACTGGTTTCTTGTTCGTATTTCTTAAATAAAAGCACCTGCATCATTATAATAACAGTAATTGGCCGAAAAGGAGGCAGCGAAAGGCTTGTGGTTTGAAAATGTGGGAGAAATAACTTTCTGGTGTTTGTGCACCCGTTATTAGCCATCATAATTTCATGTCAGGACATACAAAAAATGAATCGTTTTTCTGCCATGCATACGAGTTTCTGTTAAGAATGCCAGCATCATGTTTCCTGTCCGGTGTTTTGCAAACGAAGCTAGTGTCTGTAAGCAACCCCAAGCAGGCCTTTTTGAGATTAAGAACTGGTATGATAGATACTGAACGAATAACTTTTGAATTACTTAGAATATTGTAGCAAAACTTCCAAATTGTTTTTCATACATTGTAGGCTACTTTAACCGCATTCGAAGTCATGTCAAAATATTTTAAAAAAATCGATTTTGAATGACTGACAATAACTATGCATTGAACAAACGCAGAGAAACAGATATTACATAGAGCAGCAGAAAGACAAACAGACGAACAACCGCACATACGCCTGGACAGACTTGCAGACAAAACAGACGGGCAGACACAGATACTGACAGAAGAAACAACAGAAGATATAAACAAATTAACGGACAGAAAAAAATACTGACAAAAGAAATAAAGAAGAAAACTAATAATAAATATCTGATAAACAAAGGGAAATAAGCGCTCTAAATGCATACGGCATGTGTAATAGACTAAGTGGGAGTTAGTCGGAACCAGTCTCTTGTGACCTGAGGGAACCAGCATTGAAATGAACAGGCGACTTTCATCCTCAACTTATAAATAAATAATTCAGCATGACAGCCCAACTAACCTCCAGCATCCGAACAACGACTTCTCTTCGCAGGAGGTGTGGGCGACGGACTCAGCGACTGCGACCTGGACTCCACGGACACTCTTCCTCCTCCTCCTCCGCCTCCTCCTCCTCCTCCTCTGCCTCCTCCTCTTTCTCCTCCGCCGTGCAGAGAAGGCGGGGTGGCGGGCAGATGGGGGTGGAGGTGATGTGCGGAGAACTGTGAAGCCATGAGATGCTGGAACTGACCGGAGAAGCCTGGAAGGCCGGCCATCAGAGACTTGGTTCCTGCAGGAACGAAAAGGGCGGAGTGGGCGGGAGGGGGGCTCTTGTGGACCCCGCTCACTGAGGGGGGCACTGGGACGGACACTGGGCTGTGAGGGTGATGGTGGTGATGATGGTGATGGTAGTGTGACGGCGTGTGTGGAGGTGGTGGTGGCGGTGGTAGCGACAGGGCGGCCGGTGATGCTGGGTGAATGCACAGTGGACAACAGAGTCCGATCAGCTCGGCGGGGTGTCTTAACGCACACGGGGGGATTCCTCCTCCCCCTCCTCCGCCTCCTCCTCCTCCTGCGCTGTGCTGAAGGACGTGATGACGCGGCAGCAAGGCGCTAGATGACGTCACGGCGGCCACAACTGACGCAGCCATGCTAGGTGACGTCACGGTGGGCTTCTGCACGATGAGGGAGTCGACAAAGAAAGATCGCGACATCTTTCCCCCTGAAGAAAGCGCGAAATAAGGCAGTGGTAGCTGATCTATCATAAGGCACTAGTTGGTCAGTGCTGTCCGAAGCTTTTTCAACAGAAAGTCTGTACTTTTTTTCTCTCGGGTCTACTCGAATGGTTTCTTTTTCAAACAATGTTAAATCGTTGTCTAGTGATGTCTCAGAAGTGTCTCCTTTAGCTGCAATCAAGGCACTGAACAGATTGAAAATCTATTCCAAGATACTGGTCTCAGACTTCAGTAAAAACTTGTTGGAAGTTTTCAGATTGTATACTTTTATACCAAAAAAAATCTCTATCAGATTTGTTGTTTCTGTTGTTGTAGAGCTGCTTACTCTTCTCTCATAGTCTCAGTGATGAGAATGTTTGTGGCGAGCAAACACAATTGTTCCTGTCTTTGGATCAACGAATACAGACGGAAACTTTCTTTGCCTTGTAGATCGAGAAAAACTAGTGTCTTCTGTTTAATATCCGCTTTCTTGTAAGCACACGAATTCACGTAGACAAATGCACAAGATATGGTTCATATCCTTTATCCAGCCAGAGAAAACGAATCGTTGATGCAGAATAAACTGTTGGTAGATATAGCTTCAATGTGCCACTGATAACTTCACTGAAATAGTGCAAAGTCCATTTACCAACGATGAGTGCGACGAAATGATGCGTGGATTTTCAATCAGCACTGGATTCTCAGCTAATGGTGGCCACTGACTATTTGCCACTCCATTTGTGGCTCTTTTTCCAGACTGAGGATAGGGGGACCCACGTCAGGTCTTTATACACACCCTCCGCTATTGTACCTCCATTCTTCTCACTCTCTGCCTCTCTCTTTCTCCTTCTGCCTCTCCGCTGCTCTGTCTTTCTCCTCTCGGTGGATGAGGATGGGTGGTAATTACCGATACCCCGCCCCCACCCCTCCCTACTCCCCCTCTTCCCATCTCTCTCTCTCTCTTTTTGTTCTCTCTCTCTCTCTCTCTCTCTCTCTCTCTCTCTCTCTCTCTCTCTCTCTCTCTCTCTCTCTCTTAAAATGCTCTTCGCTCTTTCGCCCAGCCAATGTATGCATGAGGGTTTTCCATTCTTTTCTCCGCCATTCAAGGCTGTTAATGGGTCGTACAGGAGAGGGCAAACGGCCGTATTTGATGATGATCTGCGGACGGAGACATGAAGCTAATCAATAAACATAGTTAGAGGCTAAGCCCCGCCCACTCCACTTCGGTGCTTTTCCGCCGCAGTGCTCCCATTGGTCGTTCGAGAGCATGTTTCTTTCACCGGAGCAGAAAAAAAAAATCGATCGTTCGGCGCGTGTGGCCTGCTGTAGCGTTTCTCTATGTTTGCGTGAATATGTTCATGCGACTTATGCGAGTTTCTTTATCGTTCGAACATCAGTCTGAATTCGAAAACTAAAGTTATATGTAACTATAAAGAAACCCAGGGGTTTGCGTTAAAGCTCTAAAAGAGAATCTCACTTGACTAAATGTTTTAACATAAGAGAATAAGAAAGACTAATCCTTCAGAGCAAACAAATCTACTGAGGCGGAAATAAAGAGAAGGCTGTTGAGAGGTAAATGAGGCAGAGAAACTCAATGACTTTAGGAGTTTGGCAATTTGTAAACCGCTCAATAATTGGTCGCTTGATGATGACGGGGCAGACGATCATGAATACTAAGCCACGCCCGTTTTGTTCCTGCGTCTTGACAAATCAGGCAACTCTGGAGAAGAGAAAAAAAACTTGAGAGGAACAGAAGACCGAATTTGTTATGCTTTCCGTCTGTCTCTCTCGCTTAATTGTTTTACAGTCGTCGATTTGGCCAATTACCGAAGCTGCCAGACAGAATTGACAGTCAATCAGCAAGGCGAGCTTGAATGGTTTTTCGATGCCAGTGTCGCTCGCCAAAGTCCTTTGTGGTGAAGGCTAGTTAACTAAAAGATGAGTCTGGAAACAGTTTAGTGTTCAAACACCCCAGGCAGTGAAGCCCGCATTGTATTTTGTTTCTGTTTCTGTTACAAGAGGGGGCAGGGTTCTGGGGGTTCCGGGGTTGTGATGGTTCCGCGCCTCGGGCAGTTCAACGATCACTTTTCTCGTTTTTTTCGCGCACTCTTGACCGAGAGCAGGATGCAGCGGAAGGGAGATAACTCGTCAAGTCACGGGAGGCAATCCTTTTGTAAGGTTATAGCGTGAATGAGGGGCCCTAAGGTTTGCGATGCAAAAAAAAATGATCAGAAGTAACAATACAATAGTAAGTGGAAGCGATCCTGTTCGAGGGTAGTTTAAGCAAAGACCAGGGTCTGGGGTCTTTGTTTTGTGGTATAAAATGATCCGCAAAAGAGAGACAACTCCATGATGAGCGGAAGCACTTCCTGGTAAGGTTAGCTTGAAGCTGTTGTTTGAAGCAGAACATAATTGGCTAATGAGAAGTTTTTGAGACAAAGAAAAGCGTCGTCTGTCGCTAAGCTACTACGTGTTTGTGTATCTGGCACCATTAAAGACTGTTTGGCAAAGATACCTTTTATCCCGTGTGAAAAAAATTTGAATCAGCAAAGATCTGTCGAGGTTTTTACATTGGATAAGACCATCACCCACTTCAACACATTCCAAAAATCAACAACTTGGCTGCGTTATCTCTTTAATTGTGTGTGCGCATGTGAATGTGTGTGTATGCAAATCAGATTTAGAGTAGTTCGTCGCCGGGCGAGGTCTCGTTAGAAAAAAAAGCTCCCTTGAATTCAAAGGTTCTGTCGTAATCCTAAGAAATAAAGATTTATTTTTTCTTGTCTTGTCTTGTCCTGTCTGGTCTGGTCTGGTCTGGTCTTTTTTGGGGGTCTTAAATCAATCCCTATGCTTCATGCTGACTGGCAAGATGACTTGGTTGGTGTATGGATATCAAAATTCGTGTTTTTGTTGTTTCCGTTATGTCGTTCAGCTTAAAATGAAATTCATCATTTGATGTAAAAACACACAGCAATGCATACTTGGGATGTCCTCTTAGAGAGAGAGAGAGAGAGAGAGAGAGAGAGAGAGAGAGAGAGAGAGAGAGAGAGAGAGAGAGAGAGAGAGAGAGAGGGGGGCCGGGGAGGGAGTGCGTGCGTGCGTGCGTATGTATGTGCGAGTGCGTGCGTGTGTGTGTGTGTATGTGTGTGTGTGTGTGTGTGTGTGTGTGTGTGTGTGTGTGTGTGTTACGGTGTGTTAGTGTGTGCGTGCGTACATCCGTGCGTGTGTATACAAGCTTATATCTGTGCATATGTCTGTATGCGTGTGTGTGTGTGTTCCTCCTTTTGATATCGTTTTACTACTCTATCGCACTGCAAACACTCACCTCACCAATTTGTTCCTCCTCTGCCCGCTGACCACACAGGTATCACAGCCATGTCCGTGCAGTGGACATTGTCCGGCGCACACTTCACCACCTTGTTCAGCCAGGTTTCAGATGTCTTGACCCTCTGACCCCCGAAAGTGGCGAATAATTTCTTAATGACCCCCTTCACACCTTGTCCTGAAAGGGGGGGGGTGCATGGGGAGGGGACGGGGATGAAAAAAGATCGGTTGGGAGGGAGGTGGGGGCGAGGGGGCAAAGGGAGGATGTTTATTTTGGGACAGAGTGTGGAAGGACTCTCTGTGCTCGGCCAAAACAGAACTTTAATTCAATCACCGTGACATATGTGCAAAAAACCACCAAAAACAAAACAAAACAAAATTGTTAAAATAAAATGGCGCTTATATTTGTGAATTGTGTACAGTTTCTCTACGCATATTTAAACACGAGTAGCAAGGGGGGTTGGGGAGAGAAGAGAGGGGAACGTCGAGAGCTTATGCATTGAGCTAAAAAAAAAAAAATTTAATCTTGGGACAAAACGATTGTTAACAATTGTCTAAATTCAATCTTAATTCTTCTGCCCAAAAGATAGTCCTTTCACAACATGTCGGATTGAGCAGGAGGGACAGTCTCTTTTAACATTTTAAAACTTAGTATTATATGGCAAAGTTAGGCTAATATTATTAGTAGACGTACAAGGTTCGGAGTTCGCACTAAGTTGAATTTATTATCTGTTTGCTATTTTTCATGCACAAGATCAAAGAAGCAGATGGTACGGTAGAACACCGCACGCGTTTCTTGGTAGACTTAGGGGCTCTGCTCACCTATGTAACTTCAGCAGGGCCGACGACGCACTGCAGTTTATCCCAGCCCGCTACACGTTGCATGAAAGGAAAACAGGCCAACTGAAACTGCGCAGGTATATTCTGCCCATGAGCAGTTGACAAACCTGTCGCGTGTATCCCCCCTACCCCCCTCTGTTCTCTTCAAACTCCGTTCAGCCCCCGTGACTGTCATTCGTACCTGGGTAGCCAGACTGCGTTGAGTGTTGTTCACATGGCAGACGTACAGCCAACCTTCCACAAACTGTCGGTGGAAAATATCTGCCCATGTGAACATAAACGTGATGTATTTTATGTCTGTGATCGCCTGACACTGCATGGCAATTTTCCTTGATTTTATCAACTTTTGAGTCTTTGAGTCTTGAGTCTTTGAGTCTTTGAACATCGTTAACTCCAAAACTAGTTTTAAGCAACGATTCTCAGTCGACTTGCACATTCCAGATTTTTCTATCGTATTCGATGTTTTTCGACTAGAGTAGAGCTAAACCCAATCGGGAAGCGCGATAATAAAACTGATCCAAGTCGCTTATAAATCGCTGTGGAGTAGAGCATTGAAAGCATGCTCTTGTCCTATTTAATGTTAACCTGGTCATGCACATGATTGATCACAAGGGAAGAACTGTATCTTTAAATG
>NC_090250.1:33816514-33819014 GCF_037325665.1 Littorina saxatilis | reverse complement strand
GAACTTAAAATTCGCTATTCCCGCCATTTCAACGTTTCAACATGCAACTGACGGCGTTGTATAGCATGAAAAACACACTTAGAAATGAGTTTACAACTCTTAACATCTGTAAACGTCAAAATGTTTGACACAGAACATAAACACACGCTTTCTATAATCGTTTACGTATGGCGAAATATAATGGGAAGCACAAGAGGAAACTGTGTTTATCTTCGGCTACGTTTTCGCGAAAAAATACAATTTCTTGACTCTAAACAAGCACTGAATCATAATGATTAATTCCCAGACAAAACCAAGTCTTAACTGTGTATGTGCTACCCTAAAACAATGAATATCAATAATAGACAAATAAACGTCAACACGTAAAACAGATTTAAACTTAACGTATAACTCGTAACGATCGCCGTTGAAACAATGCGCTGGACCATTCCTGTTTATACATATCAATCAATCTCAGTTCAAACATATTCCAGAAACCATGACGCCAACACCCTGGTAACAAATATCACCATGTACTCTTAGCTGTAACTCGTGTCTGGAACTCTCCCAAACTCCCTTTCTTCTTGTCACAATTGTATCTCAAAGAATAGGAGACACCTCCTCTGTTTGAGAAGGAGGGACCACGGTTATCCGCCTATTGCAGCTAGAGTTACGACCCTTCAACCCCTAACATCTGTGCTGAAAAAAGTAACAGTCTTCGCTGCTCCTGTGGTTCCATAAGTACCCGTTTTCATGCCTCTGTTGTCATTGTAGTTGACGATTTTACGCTAAGTTTACCCCGTGAGTCTGCGCGCTCAGGTTTTTGACGTGTTTTGTTGCCTTTTAATGTCGGCGTTTTTCGGCTTATTGTCATGTCGTCGGCTTGAGGGTGGTGTTTCGACCTTCTTTTTACTTGTTCAAGAAGTGGTTTAATTTCTTCACTTTGTGTTTCTGTATCTTTTAAAAAATGTTGTTTTGACGTATCTGGGGGAAAAACACAGAAAAAGGGCTCCAAAAATAATGTTCGTGGTAGTTTTGAGACCGTTGTATTGAACTTGTTTGTAAAGACGATTTAGGACTGGCGCGATCAAAAATATTGTTGTTGTTTTGGGGGCATTGCCTTAGCCGAGAACAGCAGTCAGCACAGTACAAATATCTTTGTCACACGAAAAAAATAACCCGATGCTTATCACATATTAACCTTTCTTACTGTTTCACTTTAGAGAAGCTTTAATCCTTTCAAAACACTATCTGAGTCATACAGTAGACGAACATGCTGACTTTTGAGAACAAATATGCGTATGTGCTTAGAAAAGAGTAACAGAAATCTAGTCATGTGATCGTTGCTTATCGAATTCTTCTTCTATCTTGCTTTGTTGCTGATGGGGATATGTCAATTTTGCTTGACCTACACGCTATCATGGCATTGTAAACAGTGAACTACGAAGGGGGGGGGGGGGGGGCAATGCAATGTTTGAAGATTCTGTTCTTCACGATCCCGGGTACGTCCACAATCATATCCACCGCCACACATCTGTCTAGGGTTCCACAAGGAATAAGATCGTCCTTTAACTTGGACACGTACCAAAAATGAACAGCTTAGGTGCTGGCTGTGCACAGTAGTAATTTTTAAAATATTTGATTTCGCACAAGGCACTGATGCCTTATTGGTGGGGACATTATTTTATTTAATAAAAAAATCCCCACTCACCACAGCAAGCCGTCAGTAGGTTGAATTTTGACATGTGACCAAGTGGAGGATTGGTCTTATACTATGTTAAAGCCGGACCAGATATGAGACGATGAGGCGAACTGTTTTCAGGAAGCGAAGTGGGCCTTTAAGCGTTATGGATAGTGGCCCCCAGTGCCCCGAAAGGGAGGTGTCGGCAGAAGCGGAGTGGGCCTTTAAGCGTTATGGATAGTGGCCCCCAGTGCCCCGAAAGGGAGGCGTCGGCAGAAGCGGGAAACAAAACCGCTACAAGAGTGTGGTTGACGTCACAAAGCCACAAGATGATCACTTCTTCTTCCAGGAGACATATTGCGGCATTGAGGCGGTGACAGGGATGGCGTTATGAGGGTGTAATCACAGACAGTCACCCTTTATTTTCTTTCATTCCCCCATTCCTCCTCCTCCTCCTTCTTCTCCATCCCTCCATTCATCCTCTCGCTTCTGTCGCTTCTTCTTTTCTAATCACCCGTCTCTTGTCTTCATTCTCATTCCTCTTCCTCTTCCTCGTCCTCCTCCTCCTTCTCCTCCTCCTCCTATGTCCGTTCATCCTCATAAGTCTCTGTTGTTGCTCCTCACGTACCTTCCCCTTCTCTAGCCCCCCCCCCCCACCCTCCGCTCCCCCACTTTCTTTCGATTTTGTGTGTGCAATCAACAAATAACTAAAAGGGCAATCCACATTAAGGGCTAGATAGCAGGTGAGGCATCGAGATCTTTGTCGAGAAGAAAAAAAGTAAAAAGTAAAACTAATTTAAATCTTTATTACATTCCTCATATCTTTTGATTTGATGCCCA
>NC_090250.1:33804014-33811514 GCF_037325665.1 Littorina saxatilis | reverse complement strand
GCGTGCTATCTTTCTCAGCGCAACTACTAAACCGCTCTTCTTGTCAAATTCACTGCCTTTGCCACGAGCATGAGCGGTGGACTGACGATGCTACGAGTATACGGTCTTGCTGAAAAATTGCATTGCGTTCAGTTTCATTCTGTAAGTTCGACAGCTACTTGACTAAATGTTGTATTTTCGCCTTACGCGACTTGTTATTATTATTATTATTATTATTATTATTATTATTATTATTATTATTATTATTATTATTATTATTATTATCATGAGAGCTTATATAGCGCGAACCACAATTAACCGTTGCTCTCCGCGCTTTACATATTAATTTCTGCCGTTTGAAATTGAATTTTTTTTACAGACAAACAGACATTTTTTACGCACAATATATAACGCATTCACATCGGCCAGTAAACCTCAAGCCATTACGGCGAATATTTAGTTTTCGCGGCCTATTATTCCAAGTCAAACGGGTATTTGGTGGACATTTTTTATCTATGCCTATACAATTTTGCCAGGAAAGACCCTTTTGTCAATCATGGGATCTTTAACGTGCACACCCCAATGTAGTGTACACGAAGGGACCTCGGTTTTTCGTCTCATCCGAAAGACTAGCACTTGAACCCACCACCTAGGTTAGGAAAGGGGGGAGAAAATGGCTAACGCCCTGACCGAGGTTCGAACTCGCAACCTCTCGCTTCCGAGCGCAAGTGCGTTACCACTCGACCACCCAGTCCATTTCAGGCTGTTTTGTTTTCCTCAGGCAAAATATAATTAAAACTAATGAAAAAAATGTGTTTCAATTTGCATCCGGCAGTTTATAGGGTTAATTATTTTGCGTTTGGGGATGTGACTTTTTTTTTTAGATGGGATATTATATTTGGTTTGGGGTTGTGGCTCCATTTTATCTGTGGGCAGGTATTTAAGTGTATAAAAGACATTACAATTTCAGGCAAGTGTTTCGTTACAATGGAACTTGGAAGAAAAGTGTTGTTCGGCAGTACAGTAAAACCTGTCTCTAAAGGACACCCTTGGGGTATGGTAATGGTGTCCCTATTAGACAGGTGTCCTTTCTTCACAGGTGGAGGGGCTGGGGCAATATTTTACAAAGAACACGTAAAATGTACAAGACACTTTTTGTCAATTCTGGAGTATGTATTTATTTTTCAACACAAAACACAAGGTAAAAACTTAAATGAAATTAATTAAATAAAATAAACTTACCAGATCATTGTACAAGGCACAGATTGAGGGCGGTGACAGGAATAGAGAGAGAGAGAGAGAGAGAGAGAGAGAGAGAGAGAGAGAGAGAGAGAGAGAGAGAGAGAGAGACTGACTGACTATTTGGGTTTAACGTCCTCTTAGACCAACTGGTCTATATTGGGACAGGTATTGGTAATACGCTGAAGTGTGATACTTTGATTCGAACAAGCCCGCTGTGGCTGTCTCCTTCGACACACCAGCATTGGGTTTGTCTCGTTGAAATGTTGATGCTTGCATATGTTTTTTTCAGTGTGTGTGTGTGCGTGCGTGCGTGTGTGTGTGTGTGTGTGTGTGTGTGTTTGTGTGTGTGTGTGTGTGTGTGTGTGTGTGTGTGTGTGTGTGTGTGTAACTTAGAAAAGGGACAGGAATGACTGATGCACAGACACTTTGTTGGGATTTCCTGGTTTTGTCATTAACATCCTCGTTCTAAGCGCGTAAGCCACGATGCTAGCTCAAAAAGCCTAACGTCATGCTATTATCACTCACTGCTCTTACAAACGAACACACACAAACCTATGAATAAAGTAGATCTTACGGGATTTAACGTTTTTTTAACTGCCAAAATTTTACTTTTTATTCTTATTGAAATTCACAACATTTCATAAAGATCGGTGAAAAATTAGAAAATAACGGTTTATAACTGACAAAAGCTTGTTTTTCTTCTGAAAAGTACGTATTGAAACTCAGTTATGGACAACGGACCTACTCACAAAATTTCATAAAGATTGGTGAATTAACTGCCAAAAATCAACTTTTTATTCTTGTTGAAATTCAGTTAGGGACAACCAACCTAACCACAACATTTCATAAAGATCGGTGAAAAATTAGAAAATAAAGGTTTATAAAGTTTTTTTTAACTGCCAATAATGAACATTTTCTTCTTGAAAAGTTTGTATTGGAGATTAGTTAGGGACAATGGATCACTGTGCCAATGTTGGTGTAAATCCGACGATTAGGGACCAAGAAACAAGGAGCAGAGTGTTTTTTGGCGGTTAAACTGTCATTTTAACAGTTTAATGATTTGGTGAAATTTCTTCCACCACAATACTATACAATGTTTTATCTACCCATTATTGCAAGAACCCCAAAATCACATTTTTTTGGAAAAATCGCTTTCACCCATGCTAGAACCTCCCCTTAAGTGCTCAAGACACTATAGGCCTACTAACCCCCCCCCCCCCCCCCCCCCCAGGTGGCCCATACCAATAAAAACAGTTTTTTTCTGCTAAAAACCACATCTCCTTTCTTACCCACAACAACATTAATAAGATAAAGCAAGTCTAAAAAATGGTGTTTGTGTAACACTTTTTGGACACACTGACAGATTCCTGAAAAAACGGGATTTAACGTTTTTTTAACTGCCAAAATTTTACTTTTTATTCTTGTTGAAATTCACAACATTTCATAAAGATCGGTGAAAAATTAGAAAATAACGGTTTATAACTGACAAAAGCTTGTTTTTTCTTCTGAAAAGTACGTATTGAAACTCAGTTATGGACAAAGGACCTACTCACAAAATGTCATAAAGATTGGTGAAAAAACGGGATTTAACAGTTTTTTAACTGCCAAAAATCAACTTTTTATTCTTGTTGAAATTTAGTTAGGGACAACCAACCTAACCACAACATTTCATAAAGATCGGTGAAAAATTAGAAAATAACGGTTTATAACGGGTTTTTAACTGCCCCAGGTGGCCCATACCAATAAAAACAGTTTTATTCTGCTAAAAACCACATCTCCTTTCTTACCCACAACAACATTAATAAGATAAAGCAAGTCTAAAAAATGGTGTTTGTGTAACACTTTTTAGACACACTGACAGATTCCTGGCCATATATCACTTAAATATATTGTCCTGAACATGTTTCACAACAACGTGGACAATGTAGAGTAACTGCCAAAATGACAGTACAGTTATAACTTCAACGCAGGGTTCCTTGACCAATGCACCTACAAATGTAATCAAAAATAATCTTTAAAGAAAGAAGAACATATGCAAATAGCAAAGATACTGTACACAAGGAATGCAGCGATTGAATTTGCGTTTGTTTTTTTACTCATTAAAAAATCTAAAGAATGAAACCATGTTGGGCAAGTACAAGGCATATTTGCCGTTCTGTAACTTAAGACACACTTGCAATAAATAATGATAATGATTTGCTACTATGCAAATGTATTACATTTATTTTATTCATGGAACGCTTTCCTTCATCCAACTCTTCTGTGTCAGAGTCCCGTCTTCCGTTCGTCGTCATATTCTAACTCAGTGGTGGTGGCCATGCTTTTGTCCACACAAACGAAATCTATTGGTTTCAGAAATTCAAATCATTATCTAGCAAGTGCTTTTACAGTTCATGGCGTACTAGAAAGCATTACACGATGTAAAATAAAAATAAATTAAAAATGAAAGTAGTCCATTGGAGAATAGACCGTCTTGAATCGAAAGACTACCCAACACAACATTTTAGTTTCGGTAAATTTAACGTTCAAAGATTAATTTTAAGGCATTCCTTTATGTCATTATTTTAGCCTCCAAACTGAACACAGTGGCTCTTGGGGTGATTTCAAATATGTACTCCAGCAATATGTGCTAAAAGTAGGTCGAAAACGAAATAAATACGGCGTGGAAAGTTCACAGTCTCAAAAGATTACCATGGCATAGTGTTTGAAATGTTAAGAATTGAGCGCTCAATCGTTTATTTTATGGTATATTTCTGTGTGGGAACATAATTAGAAACCCCCAGCCGAACTGTGTAGCTTGTGGAGCAATGTGACGTGGTTTGTTTTGGGCCACAAGTATCACTTTAAAGATACCTTGCTTCTTAAGAGCACGTTTACCTATTGATTCATTAACAAAACTAGCGTATGCAAAATAAACCCTCTAAAGTAAAAATAAAAATTTAAAAAAATAAAAAGCTGGATAAATGTTGCAACTGACAAATATCGTCGACACAGATGTCATTTAGATATATGTAATTCCACACGCACACACACACACACACACACACACACACACACACACACACACACACACACACACAAACACTGACACACACACAGGCTGACATTAAAACAAGCTGCTGATTTTGAGTAAGTTTCAGTATAAACAAAGCCCTGAAGCAGACACAAACATTCGAGATTGGACTGGGGGTGGGCGTTGGTGTGGGGGTTAAAAAGCCGTTAGGACAAAACGTCTATTATCATATAAACTAATTAATCTTGAAAATGAACGCAGTTGTTTTTCAATTTTCTGCAACTCGTATATATATATAAAGAAGACATCCATTTCAATCACGTCTGTATAAAACAAAAGAAATCACTTATAATTGTTTTGGCCACCAACAGTCCTGTCAGTTTAACACGCCAAGATTCATTAGTGATTCATAATCACACAATCTTCAAGTCTGAAATATTTGAAGAGTGTTCTTTGAAGATTTGAAACACTTTCCTAGCCTTGAAAAACCGTGGCATCAGAACAGGTGTGCATGTTTTTATTGGGACTAATTGTTTGCCGGAGTGTGGCGTTATGTTTTCCTCTAACAATCCCTGGTAGCTTCTGACTCATCAGAAAAACACGCGCTTTTCACGACGATCCACCCGGAACATTGTGTGGGTGAAGAGCTGCCATCATTACTGTTTCAACACGTATTATTATGAAGGTAATTTCTTGATCACAATTAACGAACAAAAACCTTGTACCGATTCTTCCTTAACGGCCGTCGGAGACTGTTTGGCTTTGACTGGCCATTCAACACCGATTACCCTGGCCACGTGACCATAATGTCGGAAGCGCATGCGCATTCGGCCCGCATGTAAAGTCACGCGACCCTTGCCCCGCGGTGGCCATAGCAAACAAGCCAAGCGAGCAAAGGCAAATCAAATATTTCCCCGATTGATACTTCACTGTCTCTCTTTGTCCAACTCACCACGGCTGACTGAAAACGAAACGGTTGAACAGCCTCCGCGGATCCTTTCGCGACGGCGCCAGCCACTAAAAGTGAGTGATGCGTCTTGCGTCGTGCGCATTAGTTTCACCAACATACGGGTCATCGGGTTAATGCCAGCCAATCCAAGACCCTAAACGCGAGCGCGTGCCGCGTGCAAAAAAAGGGTCGATCGAAGCGACGCCTCGCGGCGAAATGGAGCGACGATGGTCAGAGACCACGGGGAAAGGGAAAAGTGATGAAAATTAATGAAAATTAATTAATGCAAAGAGTCTGTTGCGGTGGGCGATGAAGTGTCGCTAGACTGACAAATCACACCTCCAAATTTGCTGCGAAGCCTCCGCCGCCATCAGACGTATGCGGGTCGCGCGCAAGGATACAAATGAAAGCCGATTTAACTAAAACCACCAGAAATGGGATTCCTCTGAAAATCCGCTGCAGTGACATTAGCACAAGGAGGTAGCGGGTCTGGTTGTCAATCGTTCACAGATTGGTGTCTTTAATTAAACAGCACAAGAAACACCAGAACGAAAGGAATTAGTGGAGACAAAACATTGCATCGCTCTCAGGGTCTTGAGTCTCTTGACAGAGTGAACCCGATCTTTGATCCCGATAGTTTTTAAGTTTCTTCTCATGTGCTGTACTGGTTTGTGTAAATAGTGGCCGATAATTGATGATTGCAGGCCTCTTTCTCTCCTTCTCTGTCTGTCTGTCTCTGTCTGTCTGTCTCTGTCTCTCTCTGTCTCTCTCTCTCTCTGTCTCTCTCTCCGTCTGTCTGTGTCTGTCTCTTTCTCTGTATCTCTCTCTCTCTCTCTCTCTTTCTCTCTCTTGCACCCAGTCTTAAACACTTATGAACTACAATATTACTATAAAATGCGCTTCTGGTACACACATTTTCTTTCACTAATTATGTATTCATGTAATGAGTTTTTAGTAGTAGTTATAATAGCAGATTATGCCCTCTTTAGGGCGAGGGACAGATGCAAAAAAAAGTATAACTATGCTTATTCCGTTACCCTAGTAAAATAAAGAATTGTCATTCTCTCTCTCTCTCTCTCTCTCTCTCTCTCTCTCTCTCTCTCTCTCTCTCTCTCTCTCTCTCTCTCACACACACACCCCCCCCTCTCCTTCTATCTCTTCACACAAAAATGGATACAATCACTTGACAGATAACACATGACAATTTTACCTTGCCGATAAGCGCAGATCGAAACATTTGACTGAAAAGTCTGCATTGGAAAAAAAAGGGAAAAGCTTTCCTCTAGAATCATGAATGCTACCCTAAACCGCTGTGCGTGATATTGTCAATGAGTATAGGGTCAGAAAATGGCAGCCTGGAGACGGACATTGAAAAGAGACGGCATGTTTAGCAGATTAGGCGACACTCGTGGGTCTTACACAGCTAATCAGAGAACAAACATGTCAAGACTGACAGCCCTAGTTTTTCCCTATATTGCCTTTTTGGTAACAGGAGCATGATAACAGAAAAATTGTGTGTGTTTTTTCTGTTGTATTTGTTATCATCTGTGTGGTTTTTATTTTGGTATTGTAGCAGCCTTCACAATGACTCTGGAATAATTGTGTTTGAACCTGTCTTTTCGAAAAGTACAAACCATATCTGAGGAACAAAAACATGGAAAAAGGTCTGCATTTGCTTATATCCACATGAAGTGTTGAAACTAAAGCAGGTAATAACGACTTTGCACTTCCTCTAGATACACTTTTTTCAAGGGGGAAAGCATACACGTTTGAAAATCGCTAGTTCATTGCCACTACTGTCAGATTAACGATACTGAAATAAAATGTAATGATTTCTTCTTATGATTCCTTTTGCCAACGGCGCCGGCCTTGCCAGAGATACAAAAACATGATCAGATAAGTTTTGTTCAGCTCATATTAATTGTTCCTTTGTCTATCCACTATAATGACCATTGAGTCGACGTACTTGTGATTTTACCCCAAAAAGTAAACGTTTAATTTACTAACCATTCTTGCCTTTTGATAACGTCAGCACTGTTAGTCTCTAACTACTCGTACTCGACCCAAGAAAAACCTGTCTCTAGAACTGTGACTCAACAGTGCCACTGTTTCAAGGGCTAAAGTAGCCGGATCGCAATAACCACAGTTTCCTGTTAAAGGATCAAAGCGCCCTCACCCCAAGCTACTGGCACACAAAGCAGACGGGTGCATTCCCACATATCCAGGGGATCCAGATAAGCGGGTAGGTGGAGAGCGGTGGAAGCGTTTTCGGTCCACCCGGCCAAACAAACTGTGCGAGTTATCTCCCTTGGGATTT
>NC_090250.1:33441514-33449014 GCF_037325665.1 Littorina saxatilis | reverse complement strand
ACACAAAAACAACAACAAAAAAACAACAACACAACAACAACAACAAAACAAACAAACAAAATCATACCCGAACTGTGACCTTTTTCTACACGACATCATGATGTCTGCATAGTAGGCAAGATTTTAGCGGAGGTTTTTACAAATGGAAACACCCCAGTTGGCAAACAATGCAACTTTAAGCACCTCTTACACTGCATTTCGAGCCCAATCCCGACCTTTTCTTGATGGCTTCTTGACTATTCACGAATAAGTCAAGACACTTCAATGGACTTTTTGCACGATCAAACCTATTCAAATATGCCCAATCATTTGTTCGTTAAATTACAAACATATAATTGAAAAGTGAACTCGATTAATCGATTCTCCGTTGGACCTTTAGATTCGATCAGTAGCCATGCACGTTCTCAGTACCTCACTTCCTGCGTCAGTAGTGCCCATACCTGCTGCCTTAAGCCCCCCTCATACTGTAAGACTGGTAATGTCACCACTTGAGTAAATGTTGCTTTTTTTGTGCGATGGCTTCTTGACCGTGCATGACCAGTTTCCGACATTACAACAATGAGCTTTTCCCCCTAAAAAGACCCTGTGAAAATCGGCGCACAAAAAGTGAGATTATTTTGGCTTTTAGATTGAAATAATCAAATAGCAGCTCAAGTACACTAGATGAAATATTTTTTCCGGTTGTTTCTAAATGCGTCTTACGATCTTACATTAAAATCTTATAATCTTAATGTCTTGCGGTCTTGTCGTTGGAACGCCTTCAGTGTGTGTTCTTCGGATTTTGTTTCTGTTCAAATACCAACTTATCTACATGAGATATAAGCAAATGCATCTTGAACTGTGCCATTCAAATAGCTAACATAACATTATCCCGGGACGTCTTCATCTGTCTGGGACAAGAAGAACTAACATACTTAGCATTGACGTTTTAATTTGTGTGCGCGCTCTATTGACTAACATATTGTTCAGGGTAGTCGTTATTTATTTTTTACATTTAGTCAAGTCAGGAATCAACGAGGGTGGCGGTGGTGGTGTTTTACACACACATTATTTAGATGATACTCCCAGAAGTGTTCCTTCTTCAATTTTTCAATAAATGTCTTAGAAGACGTCATATCCGGCTGCTAGTGAAAGATGAGGCGGCACAGTGACGACCTCATTTTCCAACCCAAGTGATTGACATGTTGGTATAGATATTTTTCATTCAGTCCGGACTATTGGTTTGCATTTAGGCTCGGAAGCTTATCAATTAATTAGTCAGTTTGCTCCTTACCATTTCCTAAAAAAAAGAAAAGATATGTCATACTTAAAATGTGCTCATAATTAAAGAAACTTGGTACATCCAAATTAAGTCAAAGACGAACGCTTGTCAAGCCTTGCTACATGTAGTCTCGGTTATGACTGGTTTTCAGTGTTGACGTTTTAGTGTCAGGCCCACATATTGACTAAATGTTATATCGCTTCAAGGACTTGTTTCTGTTAGGACCGTATTGATTGACATATCGTTCAGCTATGACGTTGTCACCTGTTAAAGGCACAGTAAGCCTCCCGTAAACCATCACAGATACTGTCAGACTTTTACACACAGTACAAACACCCTTTCATTTACACATTCACCGCGTTTGAACATCCTAGGTGCCCTCCGTAAAGAGCGAGCAATTTTCAAAGAATTTATTTTTGCGTGGTTTATCTTACCCCTGAGCCATTGCGAACCCGTGTGATCCAGTTTCCTTTTTTCACAATGTAGTCGTCAGTTTGTGATTTCAATGCGACTCGCTATAAGCTTATTTGCAACAGCACGTTATTGTGTACCTCTGAATCTAAACGCAACAAACGCCTGCGATTCACACGAACTAGAGCCGTGGCAGTTGACTGTTCAGAGGAAGGGGTGCTTGGCACAACCGTCGTCTGCTACGAGAAAGATGGTTTGCATGACACATTTTCGGGCTTTTCTTTTTTCAAACTTTCAAAACTTCGAATTGTACTGATCTTGTCTTGATGACAAAAAAAAATTCTTTTATGATTTAAGAATGTTTGTGTCAACTTATTATCTAGATTTTAAAAGTTAGTTCTAGCGCCAAAACAAGGCGCCTGATTTGCCGATCAGACGGTCCACGAAAATAAATTCTTTGAAAATTGCTCGCTCTTTACGTAGGGCACCTAGGATGCTCTCAAGCGGTGAGTGTTTAAACGAAATGGTGTTTGTACTGTGTGCAAAAGCCTGACAGTATCTGTGATGGTTTACGGGAGGCTTACTGTGCCTTTAATACACATTTTATTAACCTTTTACGTTTTCCTTTGTTCAAGAAAATGTTCTTGCTTTTCGTGTTCTTGTTGTTGGACATATCAAAGTGAACTTTATATACTCACTTTTGGTAAGTCTTATTCCAAGACATTGCTGTTGTGAAAAACTGTTTCTAACTTTGTTTATATCTAGATTATTTGCGATACAGCGGTACTCTTTCATTCTGTCTACGGGTGGAGTCCGAGCATACAAACAATAGCATTTCATATACTGACACACCGAAACAAAACGGAAACCTGCATGTCTACCCATGGTAACAAGAAACACAAAACTGAAAATGGAACGCGAATTTTTCTCGGCCTTAAGATGTTTAACTGATGATCAATTTATTTATTTATTTATTTATTAAGGAGATTTCTATAGCGCATAACTAAAAGCACTATGCGCTTTACAATATCACTAGGTATAAGCACACGCAAACATACTCTGATTAAATAGAACTAAGCCTAACAAGACATACTAAGAACACTAAACATTTGAGTTCATACAAAAATAAAAAATTCAATTAAATACTGGACAAACGATTAAAATAAGCTTAAGGCCTACACCGACTACAATGGACTATTTCAAATACAAAAATTTAGTTAACTATAAAAGGCAGTGCATAAAACTCCATAATCCTAAGAAGGTCGAACAAACAAAAAACATAAAAGACTATTTAACAATAATTACTTCGTAAAAGATAATAAACATGGAATACAAAGCTGTAATTTTTAACAACAAATCTAAAAAGATTTTCATGCCATATTGCACAACACATTTTGACACACACCCAACCTCACACAAGCACACATACACACTTACACACACACACACACACACACACACACACACACACACACACACACACACACACACACACACACACACACAAACACACACACACACACACACACACACACTAAATTCAACAAATATTTAAATATACTGTTCAAAAAAAGAAACGCATAGCTTGTAATATTTGGTTAATTTAGTTATATGGCTACAAGGATATCCACCAAACTGCAGAAAATGTTTATCTGGTCGTCGACCTTTCGTCCATTGCCACAAGTGAGCTCTGCACGTGACGCATGCGTTATCAGTGGCTACAATGTCAAAATTGCTCATTTGGCATGACCACTCGTCATGCTTCAGTGTAATCTCGTGAAACTCGGGGAATATTGAGCTCTCACCATGTCTTCCAAAACCCATAAAAGCGGATTGTTCGCCACAAAGAAATCAGACGACAATTCAGCGACGAAAGATGGCCCGATTGAGCAGAGAAGACCGCCAAATTGCATTGGGTCGTTTACAAGCAGGCCAAAGTCAAAGTGCAATCGCCAGGCACTTCCACGTGTCCCAGAGCACCATCAGTAGACTGTGGGTCAGGTTTCAAGCCACTGGCTCCGTTGCTGACTTGCCACGAGCGGGAAGACCAAGGGCGACAACTGCTGCTCACGACCGCTTCATACGGCTCCGCCACCTCCGGAATCGTTTCCTGTCGGCCTCATCTTCTGTCCAGGCTCTCCCCGGGCCACACCGATTATCGGACCAGACCGTGCGGAACCGCCTGCATGAAGCTGGTTTGAGAGCTCGCAGACCTCACAGAGGAGCTGTCCTCACCCGCCGCCATCGCCAGAACCGAGTGCAGTGGGGCAACCAGCACCTTCGCTGGACCGTCCGGAATCACTGGAGACACGTGTGGTTCAGCGACGAGTCCTACTTCCTGCTCCAGCGACATGATGGTCGGAGGAGGGTCTACCGGAGAGTAAACGAACGTTACGCGCCCAACTGTGTGGATGAGGCACCCGTTCATGGTGGTGGAGGCGTCATGGTGTGGGGGGCGATCAATACCGCTGGAAGGAGCACCCTGGTGCACGTCCAAGGGCGCATAACTGCCCAGCGATACGTGGAGGAAATTCTGCGCCCACACGCCCTTCCTCTTCTGGCTGACCAGGATGCCATATTCCAGCAGGACAACGCTCGCCCGCACACAGAACGACTCACCACCCAGTTCCTCACCGACCACCATGTCCAGTTGCTTCCCTGGCCATCCATGTCGCCAGACATGAACCCGATAGAACACCTCTGGGATGAATTGGACAGACGTGTGCGCAGGCGAGAAGAAGCGCCGGCAAATCACCGCGATCTATTGCAGGCACTTCAGGAGGAGTGGGACACCATCCCACAGCAAGATATCCGGCATCTGATCCAGTCCATGCCCAGAAGGTGCCGGGCAGTTGTTGCTGCTCAAGGCAGTCACACCCCCTACTGACTTGACAGCCTCGGCACCCAATCGTATTGATTGACTGATTGATTTGAAGATGCAAATGAACTGTGTGTGCATTCAACTGTGTCCATACCAAATTTCAAACAAATAATCTAAATATTGGATTTTCTGTTAATTTTTTCGAAAAATAAAACAAATTTGGCAAGTAGCAACTATGCGTTTCTTTTTTTGAACAGTATACATAAAAAGAATTAAGTAAGCGCTTAAAACATATTTTACAAACAACAGTAGTAGATATATATAGTGTTAATAATGTGAGACTACCCAATAAAAATATTTAACTAGTGAGTTTATTGAAATGCTGGCAGATGAAATAATATCACGAGGCAGGCGTGTGCTTCAGGTATTGTAAGCAGACTTGAAAAGGTGGGTTTTAAGGGACTTTTTGAAAGTGGAAGAGGTTTTACAGTGACGGATGGGGTGGGGAAGTTGATTCCAGAGAGTGGGAGCGGAAAAAGAGAAAGAACGGTCGCCAGTGGTTTTGGTTTTGGTGCGTGGGATGGAAAGTATTCTGCTGTCAGTGGATGAGCGAAGCTGTCTGGATGGAGTGTAAGGATGCAAGAGTTCAGAAAGATAGACAGGAAAGTGAGGATCAGTGAAAGAGTTGAAGCAGATGTTGGCGGTTTTGTGTATGATGCGGGAAGATATAGGAAGCCAGTGGAGTTCTTGCATGAGTGGTTGTATGTGGTCGTGTTTCTTTGCCCTGAAGATGAGTCTAGCTGCTGTGTTTTGGACTTTCTGAAGTTTGTCTGTGAGGTGCTGGGGAATGCCTGTGAGTAGAGCGTTGCAGTTGTCAAATTTGGAGAGAATGAGAGAGCAGACAAGAGTTTTGGTGGCGTCAAAGGAAAGATGTCTAATGCTGCTGATTTTTCTGATCTCAGTGTATGCAGATCTACAGATGTTCGTGATGTGCTTGTCCATGGAGAGGGTGTCTGTGAAGGTCACTCCAAGGTTTCCAGCAGAGGATGAGAATTTGATGTCAGAGTTACCTACAGAGATAGAAGAAGGAACGGAAGGAGGGAGAGGCTTGTTTTTAGGGTGGATGAGGAGGACTTCAGTTTTGTCATCATTTAGTTTTAGTTTGTTGCAGGTCATCCAGCGCTTGACGTCGTCGACACAGTCCTGCACGCGGCGGATGGTGGAATCGAGCCGATCCGGGGGGCAAGAGCCCCGGATTTGTGTGTCATCTGCAAAGGTTTGACTGGAAACCGAGTGGTGGCTGATGAGAGTTGATAGAGGTTTGGTGTAGAGGATGAAAAGGACTGGCCCGAGGACAGATACTTGAGGAACTCCTAGTGAAAGGGTGGAAGTTTTGGAAGTGTGGTTGCCTGCTGAGACTGTCTGTGTTCTGTCCGAGAGATAGGATTGAAACCAGGTGAGTGCTGTGCCGGAAAGTCCGAAAGAGAGATGGAGGCGGTCAAGAAGGATCTGATGGTCTATTGTGTCGAAAGCTGCTGAGAGGTCGAGTAGGGTGAGAATGGAGAGATTACCACCATCCATCGCGCGCAGGAGGTCATTCATGACACGAACAAGCGCTGTCTCGGTGCTGTGACCTGCTCGGTAGGCGGACTGTGTGGTAGGAAAGAGGTTGTGAGAGTGAAGATAGTCAGAGAGTTGAGAAAGAACAAGTTTTTCAGTGATCTTGGAGAGGAAGGAGAGGTTGCTGACAGGACGGTAGTTTTTCAGGGTGTTCGGATCAAGGGACGGTTTCTTGAGAAGGGGGAGGACAATGGACTGTTTGAATGTGGATGGAAAGGTGCCAGAGAGAAGAGAAGAGTTGATGATAGAAGTGATAACAGGCAGAAGTTCATCTAGGCATTCTACAAGCAGTGGGACGGGGATGGGGTCAAGGGCACATGTTTTGGGAGCGGACTTAGTGATGACACGCTTCACCTCATGCTCGGTAACGGGTCTGAATCCAACAAAGGATGACGCCGTCTGTTCCACGTCATCCGTGAACGGCGAGGATGGTGTAGAGATCAAATATCAAATCTTTTAGCCGATAATTATGAATCACAAGTATTTTTTTTTCTCGAAGCAGGGTCCTTGAAATTCGACGGAGATTAATGAGACGTTGTACGCATTAGACTGATGACCATAACAGGCTATGTGTGCCAAATTTGAAGGATCCAGCTGCAAATATTTACCGGGAAAAAATACCTTAAGTCGGGGTCATGCTCAGTTGTGAGTGTGTTTGTTTGTTTGTTCGACCCAGCGGTCTTTTAAGTGCGCAGACAAACACTAATTAGACGAACCTTATCTTGACGCAATATTCAACCGCTAGCAGGGAAGACACAAGACACATTCGCTTGTGTCTTCCCTGCGAGCGGCTGAACATATTGTCAAGATAAGTTTTGTTTAATTAGTGTTTGTCTGTGCACTATAAAAGACCGCTGGGTCGATATATCCGTGAACGTAATGCTTTGTTTTGTCAATAAGTAAAGGTTCCAACAACACCACTTTCTTTTTTTGAGTCTGAATTTTGGAACGTTGGCAGTCTATTTGTTTTTGGATTTTATTTCGAGCAGCTACATAACACCAAGTTTACTTTGATAGACGGTGTGAGTCAATCAAACTTATACAATGCGGGAGGGTCATAACAGGCATTAGCAAGATCTAGATGTGGCACTTTTCAGCACGTGTACGGGAACGTGTACGGGTAACGTCATCAAATCTAGTTTTTACGTCACGCGTTTGCCAAGATCTGCAGTCTTGGTGGGAGCAAAACAACCTATGATTTGAAACATTGGAGAAAAAAGTGAGTCACGGGTGACGTAATATCTACAGGTACGCGTACAGGTCTTTGCTACACGTTCGTTCATCTACTGTAGAACACTGTAATATCCCAGCCACGTTTTGAGCCTCTCTCGTTAAAATCGTGCAAGAACACACAACATTTTCGAGTCTTTTCTACCTATACCCCACT
>NC_090250.1:33411514-33436514 GCF_037325665.1 Littorina saxatilis | reverse complement strand
GAGAGAGAGAGAGAGAGAGAGAGAGAGAGAGAGAGAGAGAGAGAGAGAGAGAGAAAGAGAGAGATCAAACTGCAATAGTTTGACATTAGGCGATGCCTGTATCAACCAAAATAAAAGGAGAAAGAGAGATATATAGTTACATCTCTGAACATGTCTAAAACAGATGTATGGATATGGACCAGCCCAAACACCGCCACATTGGGCAAAAAAAAAAAGTTGTATGTTTCTGGTAACATGGCTACAGAAAATAGGGTAGGTAGGTAGGTAGGGATTTTTGTTTTTGTTTTTGTGGTCAGGGTAGAAAATAACTATACAGTGACGCAAAGAGACTGGACTTACTATACAAAGAGAAAGACAACACATTACAAAACAAATGGGACAAAAGGAATGCGGGGATATCCCCCTTGTGTCGTCTGCCGTCTGTTACTTTCGTTTTGACGCTTTTATTTTGCTTTCTTTTATTTTACAAATGCAATAAAAAAAGTCTAGGATCGGCGGGAAAAAACTAGGTAGGGTCGGGTGACCAGAAACATACAACTTTTTTTTTGGTGCCTTGTCACAAACACACAGACACAGACACAGACAGACAGACACACACACACACATAAACACACACACACACACACACACACACACACACACACAAACTGCTTCAGCTACTTGTTTTATGTAATATCTAAAGAGACCTGATTTGTTTTATTCACTGATAGCCTTCTGATATCATGTAACGTGCGCAAGCTTTAAAAAAAAAGTGTAAACAGAAATCAAATACAAAACACTAAACATAAAAAAATTCAACAACGAGTAATCAAACAAACAAAGATAAACATAAACAATCGTAACTACATGCAAACACAAACAAACATGAAAAATTAAAAGTCCAAACAAACAAAACAAGTCATGTAATGAAAAACAAAAAAATCAGTCAGAGAGTGAAAATGTGATACACTGGTTTGTATATCCCGAGAATAGTAAATCCTCGGCTGGTCGAAACCCTTCATTGGAGACAGCGCCTACTCAGTGGTCTAACAGCCAACAGTTAATATTTTGATTTACACGAAACAGGTTTTTCGTTATTTGTTACCACATTTTCTTTTCTGCCTCCACGTTCGTTCAGAAACTCAACAACAAACTGTGCGCAGATAGTGTCACCATTTTAATTGACTTGAGTATTGCTTCTCCCGTCATGCGTCATTGCGGTAAAAAACTGAAAAACAACAACAATAATGACATAAGACCAAAACACTATTTGGCAAACGAGTCAGTACCACAGAACCACACACAACAATAAAACAAACTCCACCACACACATGTCAAACAAATTATCGAACAAATACCTCAAAGAAACTGTTAGAAATAAAATGACTGTACTTACAACATGTGAGCGTACATTAAACTAAAGATGTTTCAGAATCAAGCGGGACCTGGTGCTGGCTGCCAAACCAAAAACGGGGAAGGGAAGTCACCCAACACAAACCAAGGAAAAACAACTCTTGGATACAGAACATTTTCAGTTCAAACACAACATAATTATGTATATATTTTTGGATCCAGGAGATACTACAAAATACAATGCAATCATTTTTGGATCGGTCACCTCAATTTCAATTTCAAGGAGAATTATAATTAACAAACAAATTCACTAATTTTTAAGAAAAAAAGAAAGAAAAGAAAGAAGAAGACAATCAAAGCAAAACATAAACAAAACACAGAGACATACACATAAGTAAAGACACACGTGTCCAGATAGACAGACGGACGCGCAACATATAAACACGAACAGCCAAACGAAAGGAAAGAAATAAAGTAAAAAGAGGAAGAAAGACGGAGGAAAAGAAAGTAAAGGAGAGAACAATACTAAAGAAAGAAAGTTTTCAGGATTTATACTGCCCCAACTTTGCACTCCAACCCTGCCACTTTGTTTCTTCTTTGATGCGGAAATTATTTGAAGCAATTATTTTGAAGTATTTGTAAATTGAACGCAAGCAACACAACTTCCCCTCCCTACCGCGGCCCCCGCTTTCCCCTTCCCGCGCAACCTCCTCTCGTCCTCAATCGAGGTAATCTTCTCAATTTCCTCGACCGCCTCCCCAAACATTTTTTTATTGACGAGTGGCGGACCAGTAGACATTTTCTACAGAGAAGCAAATAAGCCAGTCAACTGACACTTGAATGCTGGCGTTTAGCAGGGCACCGGGAATCAAATCGACAGCAGAAATTTGTTCCACCGGCCATATTAGAGAATGTTTTGAAAGGAATCCCCAGGGTATCTTTTTAGGCTAAAGCTACTTTGATGCCACATGAAAAGTGAGGCAATTAAACCACCGATAAACAGCCATGCAAACAAACGCCCTCTTACGTTTACCATTTTTTGAGATGTTATTAAACATTGTGCTGGATGCATTTAACCATTTTCAGTTTTCGCATCACTTTGAATTCGCTCATAAAAAAAACTGTGCAATAGATTACCCTTTTAACCACTTTAAGCGTTCGCTTTGAAGGCACAAGTCTATGAAAACCCGTTAATGCGGGCAGAAATATGGGAACAGATATGACAACATCAACCGAATGGTTCCTGTAAGAATATGATATAAAGGAGTTTATTTTGCGAAAATGCGAGTTAAGACTGGTTTCGTGAGAGAGGGTCAGCCATAGGCCTGCAATTGCACAGGCTTATGAGTTACGTACATAATCATGATTCATATTTGACTGACATTTACTTTATAACTGCAAGGTTGTTTTTCTGGTGACAGTTCTAAGGTGCATTTTTCTATAGCATCTTTTATTTTATTTCAGTATCGGTATCCTCCATTTCAGCATTACCCTGGAAACGACGAACTTGATAAAAATCTGCTTAATTATTCATGTCGTACAATAGAGTTGTGTCAGTGTAGTTGGTAGTTGATGGCTGAGTTGCAAAATGATAGATATTAATGTGAGGCACATTTCCCTCGTTCAAAGACATTCTGATTGTATTTCAAGAATCTCAATCTCTCTTTCAAGCGTTTCGATGGAAACTTAACTTCATGGAAATGGCCATAACCTCGTGTTTTATTTCATAGCAAACCACTGCTTTATTACACCCCCGGTATAGGGGTGTGTATAGGTTTCACTCGATGTGTTTGTTTGTTTGTTTGTTTGTTTGTTTGTGTGTTTGTGTGTTTGTGTGTTTGTGTTCGCATATAGATCTCAAGAATGAACGGACCGATCGTCACCAAACTTGGTGAACAGTTTCTATACATTCCTGAGACGGTCCTTACAAAAATTGGGACCAGTCAAACACACGGTTAGGGAGTTATTGCTGGATTAAGATTCTACAAGGATTTATACAGAAACATATTCATGGTCAAAGGGAAATAACCTTCTCAGTTGGTGGCAGTGAGAATGGGTGCAGTGAGAATGGTTATTTCCCTTTGACCAACGGGGGTGTTTTTCCTATCGGAGGAATTTCTTGGTTTTTCAGGTTCTTCTTCTTCTGCGTTTATGGGCTGAAACTCCCACGTGTATGACCCTATGACCCTTTTTTTACCCCGCCATTTGGGCAGCCATACGACGCTTTCGTGGGAAGCATGCTGGGTATTTTCGTGTTTCTGTCAGTGACTCACTACATTCTGACATGGATTACAGGATATTTTCCGTGCGTACTTGGTCTTGTGCGTGTGTGTACACACGAAGGGGGATAAGGCAATAGCAGTTCTGCACACAAGTTGACCTGGGAGATCGGAAAAATCTCAACCTTAACCCACCAGGCGTCCGCGGCCGGGATATGAACTCACGACCTTCCACTAGTATAGAAAAGGCCACTGCGTCCGTCTGGGTTCAGGTTAAAAAAAACAATTGGTCGTTTTGCGCTACCAGGAAGCAGAAAGCTTTACTTTATTTTTGAAACCTTTTTGACAAGACCGAAGAGAGCTTTGCGGTGTGACACCTGATGTAATAATGTTAACTGCTGAAGTTCTGTAATCGCATTGAGAAACAAATGCTTTGGTTCCTTCAATCATGCTCAATTTCTCCTTTAGGCTTGAATAGCTCATTTGAGACCCTCTGGTACTTGGATGCCCCGCTTTATTTGAAAAACTGCATGTTTTGCTCTGTATTCCGCTCAAAATCGATTCGAGACATTCAGACCACTATGAGTTTGCTAGTGAAATAACTGCTGCGGCTTGGATGCTAAATATTTCTTCATTATGACTACTAACAAACAGCAGTTACTCCTCGGCAAGGCCTCACAGCTACATTTACTTTTTTCAACAGTAAATTCCTTTCCAACGCGTATTTCACACATGCAAACAACGGGTGTCTGCTGAATTTAACATTGTTACCTGGTGACCCAGTTGTGCATGAGGCTTGATAGAGGGAAGTGTGAGAGGAAATTTAGTAGTCTTTACGAAGACCTCATTTTTAAACCTTCCTGAAATATCACTTGCTTTGAAAAAGTGTAATGGTCAGCTTTATAAAAAGCGATTTATCGATAAATAAAATTAAGCCCCTGAAAATTACGCAGTACCAATGTATCTCAAATGATCTATACCTACAGCATTGCACGCGGCTAGCTTGTCCCCAAACGGCGAAACATCTATTATATTATCTAGAATCAAAAAACAAGAAAGGTAGGTTGTTGGAACGTTTATTATTGACAAAACAATACATTCACAGATATTTCGACCCAACGGTCTTTTAAGTGAACAGACAAACAAATATTCACACAAAAATTATCTTGATAATGATAGAATCAGTTTACGTCCACTCGTCAGGAAGTCGAGCGAATGAAAAAAAAAAAAGTTTTTGGATTCGCTCATCTATTATCTAGGAAAGACCGCTTGATAGAACGCATGATGGACACACAGTTCAGATTGTAAAGGGAAAGGTGTACTGTCTGCCCACCCGTGGATGCAGTGCTTTCAACTGCAACACTTTTACAATTCTGAGGAATGAGTCAAATAATCATGCTATATTGTTGGAAGTCTTCATGTTTCGAAAATTTCGAATCATATGTCTTTCCTATCTAGAATAGAAATGTCGTGTAGAGAGCTCTGTACTGAACATGCGTGAGAAAGCTTCAGGTTAAATGGGTTAAACAAACAGTTTTATTTTTTTCTTCTTAATCGTGGGGTGCCTTTTCTACGAGAGACTTCGCGCTCAGAAAGTTGTCTATCCCATCTGGTTTCAAAACTCGTTTGTAAATATAAATGTTTAATCACTTTAATCCGACGTATCGAAAATGTGTGTTACAGAAAAAGATACATGTAGATAGAGAGAGAGAGAGAAAAGAAAGAAAGAGAAAGAGAAAGGGAAAGAGAGAGAGAGAGAGAGAGAGAGAGAGAGAGAGAGAGACTCAGACTCAGACTCAGACTCAGACTCAGAACTTTATTACAAAAGGATAAAGATTTTAGGCAAAGCCTATTCTTCCAACCTGTCCTTTATACAACACATAAAGACAGACGCACATTAAAAATATAAATTCAATCATATAAAATACAGAAATACATTGTATGGAATGCAACACAATGTGCATTTAAGGAATTACATAAGGAGAACTCCAAAATTACAAAATTACATTGACATAGTTATACCTTTCATTTGGGAATAAAGTTGCTCCGATCAGCTACACATCCGTTAACACCAGTACAAAATGTTTAACAAAATAACAATCGAACAAGACATTTCATTCACGAATGATGTGTGAACGTGACTGTCTCTTAAACATTTTCACTGAAGTTGCATTTCTTATCTGTTGGGGGAAGGAGTTCCAGAGAAACGCTCCCGAGAAGGCTAAGCTCGATTTGTAGAGGTCTATGCGAGGTATAGGAGGGATGATTTTTTGGGACCCATATCTTTTTGCGGCATGTTTGAAATGTGATTGCAAATATTTAGGACAGTCGTCATTTAGAATTTTATACATGAACACAGCCTTGTTTAACGTCAACTGATCTTTCAAGGGGAAGAAATTCAAGAGCTTTAGTTTATCATCCGTGGACCTATTCAAATCATGCAGAATAAGTTTTGCAGCTCGGCGATGCAGGGAATTGAGTCTTATTAAATGAACATCACTGCAGTTATCCCAAAGTGTCGAAGCGAAGTTTATATGAGGCATTATAATGTGGGCGTAATAGAACATTTTGAGTGCTGCAGAATCTGCGTAATGCCTTCATTTTGATAACAGGTACAAATGTTTTGATACTGGTTTGCAAATATTACTCAAATGAGTTTGCCATTTCAACTCTTGATCAATGGTAACATCCAATAATCTATGTTCCCTAACTTGCTGCACTTGAGTTGAACCAACTGACAGTTGTAATTGTAAAGGACTTAATTGGTGTTTTTGTCTCGTGGTTATCACCATACTCTTTGTTTTAATCGGATGAATGATCATTGCATTAGAAACGCACCACTCAGTGGTTTCATCCACAATTGTTTGAAGAGAAGAGTTGACGGATTCCAAAGATTTTTGACCGGTGTGAACAGAAGAGTCATCCGCGAAGAACTCATATCTAACTTTTTCATCGGACACATGAAGGGGTAAATCATTTATATAAATACAGAACAAGATAGGTCCTAATACAGACCCTTGAGGGACACCACTCCTGACAAACTCGTTTGACGAAGTTTTACAGTTAATGGATACATACTGTTTCCGTTTTGAAAGATACGATTCAAAAAAGGCACAGGCGGAGTCGTCTTTTAAATAGCATTTTAATTTCTTTAGTAGAAGTGAGTGATCTACTAGGTCAAAGGCTTTCTTAAAGTCCAAAAACAACGCTCCCGTTATTTCTGCTTTGTTTATTGCTGACAGCCAAGTCTCGCATAAAGAGCTTAAGGCGGTGTGGCAGGAATGCTTAGAGCGGAATCCAGACTGAAAAGGATGAAACAGATTCATTTGTTCCATATATGCCAGTAGGTGTTTTTGTATGTGCTTTTCTAAGGGTTTAGATAGAACAGGTAAGAGGGAAATAGGTCTAAAGTTGTTTGGGTCTGTAAGATCCTTATTTTTTGGAAGTGGTAATACCTTTGCACACTTTAAAATAGAAGGGAACACGTTTTGTTGTATGCTTAGGTTATAAACATAAGTTAGGGAATCGACAATGTAAGGTAAAGCAAGTTTTAGCAACTTGACTGGAATCTTGTCTGGACCCATTGACTTCTTATTCGCCATTTGTTCTACCAGTTTTCCTACCTCGTGCACTGAGATTGGAGGAATAGAAAACGTGTCAGTTTGAGTCAACTTGTGTCCACAGAATGTTTTTAATTTTTCAAAACCATCATCCGTATCAAGGGAATCATTCTGATTGAGACAAGATTTTAGGTTGTCTGCTAGCGAAATGAAGTGTTTGTTAAAATCATTTGGAAATATTTGTGAATGAGAATTGGTTGATCCCTTCCTAGATTTATCAAGAATTTCATTCACTGCTCGCCAGATTGTAGCTGTATCCTTTTTTTCAGAAATCAGTTTATTAAAATATTCTGCCTTTGCTTGTCTCACTGTGTCCAAAACTTTATTTTTTTGCAGTTTATACTCTGTTTTCATGTTGCGCTCTTTAAAATAATCACGCATCGCCATAGCCTCGATAATGTCTGATGTTAACCAAGGGGGGAGCTGGGGATGTTTCATTCTATGCTGACGTAGTGGTGCGTGTTTATCAATTATTGAAC
Source organism: Littorina saxatilis (assembly GCF_037325665.1). Lineage (NCBI taxonomy): Eukaryota > Metazoa > Mollusca > Gastropoda > Littorinimorpha > Littorinidae > Littorina > Littorina saxatilis. The sequence goes on along the minus strand of NC_090250.1, from coordinate 33,428,864 downwards.
ACAAAATATGGTGAAAAATATTGCAAGCGCCCTCTGCGTCACTGCAATTGAATACGCTATAAAATGGGGCTTGGTTAAGGTCAAAGAAAAAGGCAGATTCATCAAAATACTTGAAACTTCTGTATTCGATTGTTGTGTGGCCTTTATGACGTGATTTTGGCAATCTAAGAGAAATCGAGCAAAAAACAGAATGATGGTCACTAAATCTGGAATGCACTACTTGCGCATTTGCAACGATATTCTTACTATCAGTGTAAATATGATCAATCAGGGTTGATGAAGTATTTGTTTCTCTTGTAGGGGTTTTAACCAGCTGATGAAGACCAAACAGAGCAGTAGTTGAGCACCACGTTGTTTGAGGCCTGAGTAGGTTAATGTTAAAATCGCCAAGCAATACAACATTCTCGTCACGAGCCTTCACTCTGTCCTTCATAGAAACACAATCATCAATCCACCTTGACGTTTCAGCAGGGTTACGATACACATAGCCAATAAGCAAGGGAGAGGATTTGTCATGTTTTAGTTCCAACCACATACATTCAACATTTTCATCTTCAAGATCAGTTCTACGTTTGACAATCCCAGCAATGGACTGATGAACATAAAGAGCGATGCCTGTTTGGCCTACTCGTGCATTGTCCCGTCGTAAAACCGAATAATTCGGAATGTTAACAAGGCTGTCTGAGATACGCGAATCTAGACGCGTTTCACTTACACCGAAGAGCTGTACCAGCTCTGGTTGCTGGTTTAGCAATACACAGACATCATGTACTTTGTTGACTAAATGATAAATATTTACATGCCCTATACGGAGAACAGTGTTTGATGTTGTTGACATTGCAATATTGTAACAAACAGCAGTAAATAATAAAGCAAGCAACATCCGGAAATATGAGTATCCGGAGCAGTCAAGACAACAGTTCTAGTATATCATAAACGCACAAGGATTTCTCCGAGTAAATGTCAAGATTCCCACAACACGAGCGCTGACAATGCACATTCAGAGACACAGCTTTCACTTTAGGAGGGTCCTGATTTGGCCTATTATGGTCCACTGGACCCGAAAAGAAAGAGAGAGAGACAGAGAGAGACAGAGACAGAGACAGAGACAGAGACAGAGAGGGGGAAGAGAATAAGAGACAGAAACAGAGACAGAGAGACAGAGATCAGGCGACAAAGGGGCCTGGGCGTAAGATTGACATGTTGCTTGGTTACTTGGTGTTGTTTTAAGTGGCAATAAATAATTACTGTAACAATCACGCCTACATTTTTTGTTACTGAAAATGTCTGTGTGTCCTTCTGTGTCCATGGCTGAATGGTTTTCAATTCTTCTAGTTTATTGCTGTACTCGATGCTCGGGGTTGTAATGGTGAGATGCTCAAACACAAAATTGTAACTTCCTTTACTTGACAAATCCTTGACAATAATACAAAGAAGATGTATTGTTTTACAGAATTGTTTCAGAAAGGTGAAACCACATACATACGCGCGCACGTACCTACGCAGGCACGCTGCACGCACACACACTGTATATACACACACACACACACACACATACACACATTACATACACACACACACACACACACACACACACACACACACTACACACATACACAGACAAATCGTTTTATAAAAACAATTTTTTTTTAACAATTTTCAGATTTTTAATGACCAAAGTCATTAATTAATTTGTAAGCCACCAAGCTGAAATGCAATACCGAAGTCCGGCCTTCGTCGAAGATTGCTTGGCCAATATTTCAATCAATTTGATTAAAAAATGAGGGTGTGACAGTGCCGCCTCAACTTTTACAAAAAGCCGGATATGACGTCATCAAAGGTATTTGTTGAAAAAAAGAAAAAATGATCCGGGGATATCATTCCCAGGAACTCTCATGTCAAATTTCATACAGATCGGTCCAGTAGTTTAGTCTGAATCGCTCTACACACACACACACACACACACACACACACACAGACAGACAGACACACACACACATACACCACGACCCTCGTCTCGATTCCCCCTCTATGTTAAAACATTTAGTCAAAACTTGACTAAATGTAAAAAGGGGGAAGAGGGAGGAAGGAGGGGTTCTGATGGAGTTAGGAGTGTTTGGGTGACAATAAATTCACTTCATAAAAACAAAACAGTCACTTAAAGTGCTTTTTAAATATTCAGCAAATACGTCGGTCTGAAAGATCCAAACTGCACACACAAGATTAGTGGATCCGAGGCTGACAGAAACCCGACGATCGAGATAGTTCTGACTGGTCTCAATAGAAACCCTTACTTGCATAAACCATTGCTTTTTTTCAACTCACGCACAACATACAGTAAGGAAAAAAAGTCGAACAAAATCACTTTCATTTTTAGAATTTTGACGAACGGCTTTATGAAATAATCATGTAAGGACAAAGCTCTTCTACTCGCTTAACAACGATTCTTGTTTTAAAGTCAGGAGAACCCTGGGAGTAAAGTCCCTTTGTCCGCCATCGATCGAACATCGGGTAATGTATTCACAACAATAAGACAGAAAACTGATTGAAAAGGTCTTGTTTTGCTTATAGAAGTTTAACAACCTCGGGAATGAGTTAATCAAAGGTGGCAAGATCAACAACCTTTGAGGCATATTCGAGTATGTAAGTCGTGCCGAATCATGTGGAGACAAGTTCAAGGTCACTCCTTCTCATCCCCGAGTTTCTAGCGAACTTGACGAAACTGAAGAATCCCGGGAATGCATTGTACCTTAATCTAGACGCACGCGGCAAGATTTGCTCCAAAACGCACCACAAGTATCGTAAATAATAAGATCAAAGAGATAAACAAAAAGTGGTAGAAACAAAACGTAGTTACGGAGCGCCGCCTGGGGGAAAGACGCAAGCTCCATCTACGACTCGGCCCCCAAATAACGTTCGTTAGGTACACTAGCAAGGGAAGTAACTTAGCGGAAGAAACCCAAACTAACCATCACCAAGAGTGCTGTTTCTGTTAGTATATTTTACGAAATTTAATTCAGTTAAACTTTTAAAACACTTCCATTTGAAAAGCGAAGGCAGTCCTCCTGTCCGGTATCATTAATCAATCAATCAATATGAGGCTTATATCGCGCGTATTCCGTGGGTACAGTTCTAAGCGCAGGGATTTTTGTTTTATTTTTTTTTAAATTTTTTAATGCAATTTATATCACGCAAGGGATTTATTTATGCCGTGTGAGATGGAATTTTTTTTTTTACACAATACATCACGCATTCACATCGGCCAGCAGATCGCAGCCATTTCGGCGCATATCCTACTTTTCACGGCCTATTATTCCAAGTCACGCGAGTATTTGGGTGGACATTTTTATCTATGCCTATACATAATTTTGCCAGGAAAGACCCTTTTGTCAATCGTGGGATCTTTAACGTGCACACCCCAATGTAGTGTACACGAAGGGACCTCGGTTTTTCGTCTCATCCGAAAGACTAGCACTTGAATCCACCACCTAGGTTAGGAAAGGGGGGAGAAAATTGCTAACGCCCTGACCCAGGGTCGAACTCGCAACCTCTCGCTTCCGAGCGCAAGTGCGTTACCACTCGGCCACCCAGTCCATTTGCCATGTCACGCAGAATCCGTATGGTTGTACATGTATAACTTTGGAAGCGATCTGAGGGTGTTTTTCCTTAGGACCTGGTATTATCCCTTTAAGCCCAGCCGAGCCTGCACTTTTCGTCAACGACCTTACTAGCATTTTCACGTCACCTAAAATAATGACCCATACCCGAAACCATTTCCGCACCCCCATCCCAAAATTGAGTATGGCTGCCTTAATGGCAGGGGAAAACAATGTCATGCGGATAAAAGCCAACTTGTACAAAAAGGACTGCCTTTTGAAGCTGGAGCCGAAGAACGCAGAAAAGGAGAAATAATTTTTTTAGCAATAACACCTGCTATTATTTCCAGTAAATTTGAGCTACCCAGCCGTGCCATATAATGATGCATGGTATCTCTTTTGCGCTGTGACAACTTGGGAGTACGTGTGCTACCTCTCTGTTTTTGTTCTGTCTGAAGTATTGCTGTGCCGTATATATTTTTCAGGAGCATTTAATGCATTGCTGTAATGATATAGTACTTGAAGAACTTAAAGTTTGTGCGAGCGCTTCTGTAAGTGCGAGCATACACACGCACTAATACTGAAAAGCACCACCCCCCCCAAACACACACACTTCTACTTCTACTTCGTCTCTTTATATCTATCTTTTTGTCTCTCTCTCTCTCACACACACACACACATACACACACACGCAGCCGCACACCGTGCACACACACACAAACACACACACACACACACACACACACACACACACACACACACACTCACTCCCCAACCACATCCCAGCCCCTCGATTTGTCCTCCCCATCCCCCACCATCGCACACAATCACCTTTCAGTTTCAAGATCCCAACACATCATGACTTGTGACGCAAACAGCACCCTCACCAAACAACATTGCAAGGTCCAAGGACACACTAATTAACTGGCAAGAGGCGGACTTTCGACAGCTCAAATGTCACTGATTGTAACAAATGGTGCAAGCGGAAGTGTGTGTGATTACCCCCTTTGTGGCAGTCACGTGCTCGCATAGACACGCTCTACTGACCCCAGTCAATAAACTGTCAATAAATGGCCATTCGCCAGTTTTGTTTTCATTGGGTGTAATTATGACCTTGTTAAAGCGGCACACCACCTTTTGTGTGTTGGAAACATTTATTAGCGATTTCCCGTTTTATATTCTGGGATTTGGAACTTTGTATTCCCAGAGAAAAAGACACACACACACTGACTCACTTGAACCGCGTAGACAGACAGATAAACAAGCAGATAGACAGACAAACAGACAGACTGATGACATATATGTACATACAGGTTGGAAGGAGAAGAAGACTGAAAAGAAGGAGAAGAATAAAAACAACAAACTCAACCACTTCAAATAATGATAAGACATTAATTTTCATTGTATATGAACTTTATTTGGAAAAAAAGCTACTTAAACCAGAGTCACAACAAAACAAAAATTAACATATCCTTCAAACGTATCATGAAGGAAAGCCAGAAAGTAAAATCGTCAACAAAGCACAATATGGTGTAAAACAAAATTAAAGTTGGGAGGTATACAATGTACTTTCCTTTACCTTAAAATAAACATAACTGAAATTACTCCCATAATGTACCCACTTTTCTCGTATTGCATACATACAAAAGATAACCTTGATAAATGTACACATACCCTGTACTTATAACTGTAAATTCAACAAAGGAAAACTTCACGTTTGTACATCACTTATGATATTCAAATATATCAGTCAACAATACAATCTAGTTCCTTTAAAAAAAAATCAGCTATTTAAAAACACACATTCACACACTGATAAAAACCTGTCATAAATTGTGGAGCTCAATTAGGAAAGCCGTCATTGTCAGTTATTCATTGACATAAAGCCCAAAGTAGGCTTACAATGCTCAATACGAAAGTCTACATAATCATCCAATTTTGTCGGTGTCTCCTGTTACATTCAACACTCCCTTTTCTCTTCTTTTTAAAAAATTTTTTTTACAGGTAAAACTTTGAAAGTTCATTTGAAATTATTGTTTCGACATGAAATCCTAACATTTTTAAATGTTCATTCGGAAAGCATGGCAACATGATTTCTACAGCCGTTAAGAAAAGCAAACTTTCAACATTTAGATAAGATAAGATGATCTAATTAGAACCAGAGAGATAACATGTTACACACACATTCTAAAATAGATGGACACAAGTCAGGGCCGGACTAGGTAAGTACTAGGGGGGGGGGGGGGGGGGGTTACAGATAGGAGGGTCCAGGGGGCAAAACCCCTTGGTGGGGGTCCAGGGGGCTAAGCCCCCTTGGTGGGGGTTGCAAGGGGGCGAAGCTGAACGTTTTTTGATGTTTCTGGAGGAAAAGGAAGCCTCTCCTTGAACGAAAAAGGTAAATTCGACAGCAAGCTGTATAGACAATCACGCATAGGCAACGGAATGCAATGCAAGGAATGTTCTCTTTTTCATGATTTTTTTTGGAGGGGGTGAGAGGTGCGATTTCTCCTCGGATTTCATGATGATCCAGATGCAACCCCCCCCCCCGTCCCTCCCGCACAAAAAAAAGCGTTTGGGAGGTACATGCTTAAGCCAGGGGGGGGAGGGGGGTTGCGCAACCCCTGTAACCCCCCCCCCTTAGTCCGGCCCTGCAAGTTTAACTTTAAAAATAAAATCTATTTTTCAGTCTCTGAAGAATGTTTGGACACCCAAATACAGTTTGTTTCGAGTTTCTCCTCTTCTTCGTCCAGACAATCGATTAAGGCAGTTTGTCCGTCGCGATATAACCTTGAACGGTTGAAAACGACGTTAAACACCAAATAAAGAAAGAAAGAAAGAAAGAAAAGGCAGTTTGTACAAGTTCCAAGCGTAAGCTCATGTGCTTCTATGTGGCAATGAAATTGGTGACACATAGTAAGTATGCAAGTTTCTCGTAGTGCGAAAGAAAAAAAGAAGTCCATAATGCCCGCTGGGTTGCAGTACTCTGAAGTTGACAACGGTCCCGCTTCAAATGTTCTGTGGATGGTTCCAATTACATCTTCTTCAAATCATCAGTGACACGCGCGCCCCACTGCACAGACAAACAAAACATAACGCAGTATTAGCTTCATGTGATTACAAGGTTCCAATTTCGTAGAGGTTACACGCCGAGTCTCAGTGATTATTAAAAATAATGGTCGAAGTTAGCGGATCATGAAAAATGCGAGCTTTAGCGAGCTTTTTCATGACCGCGAACTGAGACCATTATTTTTTATAATCACTGAGACGAGGTGTGTAACCTCTTTATTCCTCCTTTCTTCAGTTATTCAAAGAAAAGAGGAGTTTTTTTGCGAAAGTTTGATCGAATCCTATTCTCTCAACCAGTCAACCTGCGCAGGCGATCGATTAATGCGCGGTTGTATAGTTCCGTGCAAATCATTCCATTCTGTTAACACTTCTTGTCAGTTTTCCTATTTTGGGCTAAAATCAAGTACACAGATATGCTGTTATTCTGCTGTGGCGGCAAAGGCAGATATTGTGTGTTCTGTATATGTTTTGGTATCGCTAAGGATAATGTTTTTTCGTCAAATGGGACTAGCAGACGAACTTTTGCACCCGTGTTCCAACGTTAAAAACTGTATGAAGTTCAGTTTTCTGGGGAAAATAGTGTATGAAACCCCTTTATGTTGTTTAAATTGATGAGATGTGTGCATTTGGTTGCGTGTGATCTGTTTATTAAATGAAATATTGTTGAAAACTGACCGTCGGATTGCAGTCTGTTGTCGAAGGAACTGAGTGAAAAGAAGGGGAACTACTCTTGTCGCTAGACAAAGTATGAGTTACTTGCCTTGGGAAATTGCTTGTGATGAACGGCTTGAGCCCGGCAGATGAGATTCAGAAAACAACCGAACTCATGGATTTTATATGGAGATTCATGTGTTCATATAGTTGTTAATTTAAATGCGGTATGTTTGTATTGTTTGCTCCAGAGATGTATACTTCGTACATTAGAGCGTTCGGAACTTTTCAGTCGCAAAAAGTAGTTCCGAAACAGAACAACCTCTCAACCCATTGCACTATCGAGGATTCAGGCTGTTGCTGGGTCGTTATTTGTTTGGTTGCTGGGTCATTATCGAAAAATAACTACCCCTACAAGTTTACAGAGGTAAAGAAGCAGAGGGGGGAATAATATCGTTTACACTCTTTTCCAAAGATGGCGTTATTGCAGATATATATAGACAGGCTGAGGGCTGTACAGTCGGGACTGACAGACAGAGTTATTCGACTTTGGATACAGTCTATCTTCTCAATACAGAAGACTGTTTTCATTCTTAACACTACATTATATATTTAGAGATATTTTATTTCAATTCAACGACATTGTCTTTGGTTTTGTGAAGAGGATATGGCTATTGTTTTTAACGTCCATACAAACGAATGACCAACCAGGACCACTTTGAAGAGAAATGAATTATTCATGCTAACCAGGAAAGCAAATGAACCATCACAGGATACATGCTATGATTCTGACTCTGATCGAAAGCCTACCGCTTGTTTTCTTTGTAGTATTGCGGTTTTAACAACTATGTAGACACATGATATGCAAAATTCAAAATAATTCACAAAGAAGTCTGCTGCGTGTCTTCAAAAAGCATTCGAAACTTATATTTTTTTAAGTAATGAGAAATCTTTAACCCGACACTTACTCATTGAATCGTGAGAAGAACTAGCCGAACCGAAACTGAGGGACGCCATCTTGGTTCATCGAACGCCGGCAGCCTTGGCCTTGGCCATGACCATGACCCTTTCTGTAGCAGCGAGCTCCGCATCCCAGCATCTGACCTTGAGGCATGACACCGAAGCCCATCTTGCGAGCCGTAAAGTTCATTCGGTGTGGAGCAAAGAAGGGCGGAGGAGGTGGAGGGGTCATGCAGCCGATCATGTGAGGTGGAGTGGGAGGGTTGCAGCCATGGGGCATCCCATAGTGCATCGCAAATGGGTGGTGGCCAGGCATGGCATTCACTGTGCAGTGGAAATGACGCTGACGACTGCAGCCTACTGGACAGTCAAAACCAGGTTTTATTATGAATAAAATTAGAAGGGATGACATTAAATATGTAAGAAAACGTCCCCTACCCTCCGCTTTTCATCTTTCGGAAAGAGCATATATTGTGTTGGTCCAAACTATCAGTATACGTAAAGCCATATCAGCCTTCTAAAATACAAGACACATTTCTGTGTGTTCTACATTATAATAATAATAATAATAATAATAATAATAATAATAATAATAATAATAATAATAATAATAATAATAACGGGCATTTATAAAGCGCCTTATCAGAAGTTCAAAGCGCGTGACAACAATACATGTATACAAAAATCATACAATCACTGTCAGATTCAAACAACACATCATGCACATCTCACATCCCCAGACTCTATACTAAGGAACTATCCGTAGTGTTGTTGGAACAAGTGAGTTTTCAAATTGGACTTAAAAGATGAAATGGATGGAGAGTGACGTAATTGAAAGGGGAGTGATAAACATTCAGATAATAAAGTTCTATTGAATTGAAGGCATACATTATTCATTCATTCATTTATTTTGGACAGAAAGACTATCATTATCTCGTTATCAAATTTTTTCGGGTGGAGCTAATAACACTATTTCACACTCACCCCCCTGCCTCTCCTCTCCACTGGAGCTATCATCAGTCTCCCCGCTAGACCAAGCAGAAATGACGTCACACTTCCCGGCATGCCTGCGGTGCCAGCGCGCCATGAAGCGACACATCCACAGGAAGTGGTCTTTCTCCAGTCCTGCGGGTAGACTTATCTCCCCTTCCATCATCTCCAAGGCAACGTCGCGCGGGCGTTTCTGGGATAGCTTGGCGTGCCACTCCGGGATGATCTGATCCACGAACTCCATGACTTCCGGTGAGAGACCGTCACGAGTTGCCTTCTCCTTGGCCTTGGGGTTGTCGCCCTTGTCCTTGTGCAGCTGCTTGACGCTGACGCGGACGTACTTGCGGAGCTCTTTGGGAACCTTCTTCCACATCTGTGAAACAGTAAACAGTGTCATCATCATGTACGGACTTTTGTTGATGCTTTGACTTCTGCATATAACATTGCATATTGGTAGATGTGATAAAATAAAACATCTCACGTCTGACCTGATCGACCTTGCTGTGAGTAGGCCCTACTTGAAGCTCAAAAGTGATAAGAACTATGTGAACCCATATAAACAAAAACAGACATGGCGGCACACTCGCTCAAACGCACTGCACAACGATCCTCTCATTTTTTCAAGAGCTTTTTGAAGAGTTTTAAACTTTTGATATACGATATGATGTTTATCATCACATACAGACACACAGACACATACAGGTAGACAAACAGACACACAACCACACACACGCTCTTGTCAAGTGAATTACGCACACTGTGATTCTTACCTTTTCGCCACAGTCGGAATCTTCGGATTCAGATGATGAACTCTGACCCTCTCGCTTGCCTCCCTTTTCCCCTTGGCAACCGCCATGGTGAACTCTTCCGTGACGAAAACCGTGACCATGGAGACGTCCATGCCCTTTAGGACACTGCGGAACTTGACCTGGAAACAAAAGTCATTGAATGTAAGAATTATGATTGTCTTCAACTTTGATGTTTAAAGGGGCCAAAGGCCGACAGTGGTAACATGGCAACATATACTGAAATACAGATTGATAAGGTTGATGCAAATGTCTTTTTCCCCTCATGTTGATTTTAATGCTGTATGAATCAGAGACATGTTGTACTTTCTCAAAGTTGCGATGTTCCACCTTGTTATATTCTTGTGTGGTTCTCATTCTTTGAGTGCTTTTACCAGCACATCTTACAGCATCCGAAAAAGATGATAAACTCATTTATTATTATTTTTGTTTTTACTTACCTCCATCCTGATTACCAGAAAATGCAGCCATCCTTTTGGTGTAACGCTGGTAGAAGCGAGGCATGAAGAGGCAGATCCAGCGGTAGTACAAGGGAGGTAATCCCTCTGGAGCTGACAGCATCTCTTCTACTTTGTCCCCCTCCTCTATCCCGGTCTCTCCCGACGACGCTTTTCCGGCATGCCTTTGTGTCCAATGGGACAGGAAGTCGTGCAGCCATTGGCGGAAGTGAGGTGGTGCTCCTTCCGGTAGCGTGTCGATCTGATTGGCTGTCTCCGCTCCCTGCTGGAACCAGGTTCTGACGTACTGACGAACCCAGCCACGGAACGTCTCCGGCACTTGCTGACGTACTGCGTTGAACTAAAACACAATTTGTACAAGGCGAATGACGTCATTGTTAATGTTACTTTTATATTGCGGCTTGGAAATGTATGCGATGACCTTGAACCCATAGGGGATCCAATATGATTCCCTTTATATGGATTCTTTTAGTTGAAAGAGTCGACATGTTACAGCTTGTGTGTTTCCCCTCCCAAAGCCCCAAAAAAAGAGAAAAAAGGAAAGAAAGCAAACGTGATTAGATTAACTCAGCAAACATCTCAGGCGGATTTACTCCTTCTTCGTCCTCTCTTGCAAGTTTAAAACAAGTTTTGAAATTGTTATCACAATTTTAACCTTCGTATAAGTACCGAAGAAAAAAAAAAAGAAAACAAGTAATTTGTCTTGAAACTTCCAACCAAAAGGTCAGCTCAAGCTCAAATCTGTTTGTTAAAATTCAGCGAAAATAATGTTACTAAGAAAAAGAACTAAAATAAACCACACCAACAGACCAAACCAAACCAAACCAAAACAAACCAAAAATGACGCCCAAAAAAATAAGAAAAAAAGAAACTGAAAAAGAAAATCCCTTAAAAAAAAAACAATGCACGCTTACCTCTTCATTGTTTTGTTTGTTGGCCAATCCCTTTTTCGCCATCTTGTCTTGCCTGGCCCCGGCTTTTTCATTCTCTTGTTCTGGCTCACTGGCAGCTGTGGAAAAAATATCTTAATTTGTTATTTTGCTAAAGTCTGCAATTGTCATTCTCCAACTTCTCTCATTCTGTCTCTCTCTCTCTCTGTCTTTCTCTGTCTCTCCTCTCGTTCCCTTTTTGAAATCGGCCTATATCACTCGTTTGTTCATTGTCTCTGTCTGTCAGTCAGTCTCTGTCTGTCTCTCGATCTCTCCCGCCCTCTTCCCCCCTCTCCCTCTGGCCTCTCACTTCTCTCTTTTTGACTAATATTAACGAAAAGGATTTTTAACAATGTAATCAAATGCAACGAATGAATCACATACCTTTTGTGACGTCAGGTGTGACAGTGACATGAACGCGAAGTGTGTCGTCAGGCATGTTGTCCAATGCGTGACGCAGTTCCCGGCTTGTTGAGAACTGAACCAGATCTTCGTCATCGTCTGCAAATACAAATATGCAGCTTTGTGTAAACTATCAACGGTAATAATGATACTCTTTTTTTTTAATTATTATTTTTTTTTAATGAACTAAGAGTCACACATTATAAAACACTCGTTTCACGTCGTTACGTTCGATAGGGATTATGAAGAAGGCAGGTCGGAATACGTTGATACACTTTACGACGGTTTCATAACGAAGGGAAACAAATGTGTCACATCCAATGATGCAAAATCTGTTAGAAAGTGTTACTTCCCTTGTAAAGGGCACTCGCACTCAAAATCGCAATATCCTTTCTTAGTTAACCCTTTACCGCTTTTCCCACCCATGCGAACCCGTTAGGCTGAACATTACAATACTCAGAAGATATTTGATCAAGCTATGTATACAGACATGAACTTCTTTTTCTCAGTATTGTTTTGTTTTTGTTTTTGTTTTTGCTGGTGTGAAATCAGTCAGTGTAGAAGCTGTCCGCGTGTACTGTGTATCGTTGAGACGGGTGTTACTGAAAATAAACGCGTTCAGACTGATATGACAACAGTTAAAGAAAATAAATCACATCAGTCCCTGAGGAAAAGAAGTAAATACCTTTCCAAAACAGACAGCAGTGTTGTTCTTGGTCGAAGTTGAAGACAGAGCGGACACGGGTCACCAGAGCCTTGTACGTCACCTCAGTCACATTGAAACGCCGGATCTCGGGACTCGAACCCTCCACCTGCCCCTCTCTCTGCAACAAGGCTTTCACCTTCATGGCACCAGGCAGCTTGACATTTTTCTCTGTCATTTTCGCGGATTCCTCTTCCAAACTTTGCGTGCAAAGGATTTCGAAGTCTTCTTCTTCTTCGCTGTGTAGCAGTGTTGTCTTGTTTGACTGCGTAGCTTTAACTATGGCTGCGATGTCTCTTGTTTTCTCTTGTGGACGCTGCATTGGGATATGATACTGTGTTGTCGCAACACGAGGTATTTATACCGACCTGCGTGGCTGCATTGGCTGATGCAACAGTGGTGAAATATCCTGCTACGCAGTTTTCATGACTCAGAATCACGTGGGGATGATGAAATGCTATTTAAAGGTCGGCCGCCTGCGTGGCTGAGAAAGTAGGTCAATCGTCTGCCACGCAGGCTCGTGAGTCACAGTCACGTGACGATATCACGCGGCCGCCACACAGTTGGCGCGGCCCACGTCCGCACTTGCCCATCCGAACCTTAGTTCCTGCCTCCCTTTCTACCCCTTTTCTCCCACACGAATATAGTGCGTGCAATGATGATCTAACTCTACGCAGGAATTGTGCATTTCAATAATAATTACAATCAAAACTTTACGAAAAGTGAAAAAAGCAATATGTCACGTTTGCTTGTTTGTTTGTTTGTTTGTTTGTTTGTTTGCTTAACGCCCAGCCGACCACGAAGGGCCATATCAGGGCGGTGCTGCTTTGACATTTAACGTGCGCCACACACAAGACAGAAGTCGTAGCACAGGCTTCATGTTTCACCCAGTCACATTATTCTGACACGGACCAACCAGTCCTAGCACCAACCCCATAATGCCAGACGCCAGGCGGAGCAGCCACTAGATTGCCAATTTTAAAGTCTTAGGTATGACCCAGCCGGGGTTCGAACCCACGACCTCCCGATCACGGGGCGGACGCCTTACCACTAGGCCAACCGTGCCGGTCGTTTGCTTGTGTGTGTGTTTGTTTGTGTGTGTGTTCAGCGTAGAAATTGAGATGAATTTAGGGTTCAGGAACAAGAGTGTGCAGGTCATTCATAGACATGCCGTACAGAGCTGCAACCGTTACAAACTTGTGAAACAGAATCAGGCCGGGAAATGTAAATGCTGTCGATGTAACATATTTCATCTGTCGGTAGATTTCAAAGGTGTTTCATCACAACTAAGTTTTGGGGAAAACATCATTTGATTTCCTTGTATCGTCAAGTAGCTCATCAATGCGTAGCCTGCTGTAAGTTGCCCGGCAGTACATGCATCCCCCCCTCCCCCCTTACCCCCCCAACAAATAATAATAAAAGGAAAGAAACACTGAAGTCGCGTAAGGCGAAAATACAATATTTAGTCAAGTAGCTGTCGAACTCACAGAATGAAACTGAACGCAATGCCATTTTTCAGCAAGACCGTATACTCGTAGCATCGTCAGTCCACCGCTCATGGCAAAGGCAGTGAAATTGACAAGAAGAGCGGGGTAGTAGTTGCGCTAAGAAGGATAGCACGCTTTTCTGTCCCTCTCTTTGTTTTAACTTTCTGAGCGTGTTTTTAATCCAAACATATCATATCTAATCAGGAACCGACAAGGAATAAGATGAAAGTGTTTTTAAATTGATTTGGACAATTTAATTTTGATAATAATTTTTATATATTTAATTTTCAGAGCTTGTTTTTAATCCGAATATAACATATTTATATGTTTTTGGAATCAGCAAATGATGGAGAATAAGATAAACGTAAATTTGGATCGTTTTATAAATTTTTATTTTTTTTTACAATTTTCAGATTTTTAATGACCAAAGTCATTAATTAATCTTTAAGCCACCAAGCTGAAATGCAATACTGAAGTCCGGGCTTCGTTGAAGATTACTTGACTAAAATTTCAACCAATTTGGTTGAAAAATGAGGGCGTGACAGTGCCGCCTCAACTTTCACGAAAAGCCGGATATGACGTCATCAAAGACATTTATCAAAAAAATGAAAAAAACGTTCGGGGATTTCATACCCAGGAACTCTCATGTCAAATTTCATAAAGATCGGTCCAGTAGTTTAGTCTGAATCGCTCTACACACACACACGCACACACGCACACACGCACATACACCACGACCCTCGTTTCGATTCCCCCTCGATGTTAAAATATTTAGTCAAAACTTGACTAAATATAAAAAGTGTTAGGTCACGCAAGCACTAATGAAAGCACCAGGGTAACGCAGCAGTCTAAACAGAGCGGTTTGAACCGGTTTCTTGACGGAGTGTCTAAATATAGACAGGCTGCAACGCAGTTTACTTGCCCATAGTGTAGTGATTTCAGGCAAAACACGCAACCAAAGGCGCCTTGTGTCAACATTTTCGGAAGTCGAATGGCAAATAAGACAAATTCATGTGCGTGTGTGTGTGTGTGTGTGTGTGTGTGTGTGTGTGTGTGTGTGTGTGTGTGTGTGTGTTTTAGAGAGAGAGAGAGAGAGAGAGAGAGAGAGAGTGAGAGAGAGAGAGAGAGATTCACACACTCACACACAAACGCCCGCACCGCACTCACGCACGTAGGCTACACACACACACACACATGCAGACACACACACACACACACACACACACACACACACACACACACACACACACACACACACACTTTCACTTTAAGTCAAAATCAAAACACAACAGTAGGGCACAAGTAAATGTTTTCAGTAAAGTAGTAAAATAGCATGCGACCGCAAGTACCTTTGAACGCTATACGCTTGACATTGTCAAGGATAATTGTCAACCTGCCAACTTTGTCATTCAACAGGTTGCTGATACGTCGGGAGAACGTCGTTTTGATAAAATGTTTGTAATATTTTTATTCTTTACCGACTCGAACAGTCGCACAACTACTTTTAAAGCACACACACACACACACACACACACACACACACACACACACACACACACACACACACCCGCACGCATGCAGGTTAGACAGGCGTACAATCACTCTGACATTACAGAGATGGACAGACGGAGATGCGTGGAAAAGTCAATGTCATACAATTAGTAATAATCAACAGAAAAGTATGTGATAGGGAATTAATCCACCAACACTACAGCTTTATACGTCCTGCAATCTGACAGCCAGGTAGCTAAACTCTACCACAAGATTAGGAGAAGTGTCCACACCAGCTATAATACAATGTGAAATCTCTGACTTTACTTCTTTAAAAACAAACATTATGATAGTAACATGCCCCCGTATAACTCCCGGAAAACCCCAGTCGGTAAAAACTATTGAACAACTTCGCACAGCCCTGCAATAGATCCGCCTGCGTAGCAGCAAAACATGCCCATATTTGGCTTGAAACGGATCTCGGCCAAGGCTTGCACGCAGGCCATATGTGTAGCCGCGTGATGCGGCCTCGTGACGATGACTCATGCCTGCGTGGCTGATCACCTGACAAGGGCGTCTGTCAGCTACGCAGGCCTGCGATTGGTGGCTTATGTGGTCATCGTCACGTGCGTCAATACGTAAGCCCTGCGTAGCTGCGCATTTCACCGCTCTTGCATCAGATTCTAGAAGTTACCGCAACTGACCACGCAGGGCGGTATAAATACCCCGAGCCGCGGCTACACAGTATCACATCCCAATGCAGCGACCGCAAGAGACAGCGAAAGAAATCACAGCCGAAGCCACGCAGTCGAAAAAGACCACACTGATAAACAGCGAAGAAGAAGACGACTTCGAAGTTCTATCGACACAAAGTTTGGAAGAGAAATCCAGCAAGATGACAGAAATCAACGTTGTCAGGCTGCCCGGTGTCACGAAGGTGAAAGCCATACTGAAGAGAGAGGTGCAGGGGGCGCAGGGTTCGAGTTCCGAGATCCGGCGTTTCAGTGTGAGTGAGGTGACGTACAAGGCCCTCGAGGCAGGTGTACGTTCAGTCTTCAACATCGACACACAGCTCCACTGCTCGCTCTTTTGGAAAGGTAAGGACTAGTTTTTGATTACCTCATATATATGTATACACTTACTTACTTATGTAGAGGTTGGTATAGCATTGTGTAGCGTTTTGTTTCGATCTATCATTGTTGTAAAAGGCTCCTGTGTTACTATTCTCTGATACATGTCATGTACAGAACATTAGATTTCGTTATGCTGTTTGAATAGTTGTAAAACTCTTTCGTTCAATTCATTCTTTTTATTTTTTATCTCTATTTAAAAAATATTGTTGGCAAGATAACTTTAAATCATCCGGCGTTGATGTTTTGTTCTTCTGATTTCCACGACACTGATCGGACAAAAGCATGGCGCTTTTAAACCAGAGATAATCCTTTGCTGTTTATATCACTATGCTTTACTTCAGTCTATAAAGCGGGAACATCATTAATTTTTTTATTTGAGCGAATGGTGTTGTAAATGAGGAGCTTTGGGTTAGGAGTCGAACAACAGTCTAAGGGGAGTAATACCTGTTGATACACGTTGCGGTTAGCAAACCATAGTTGTCTCCCTTGACTATTCACATACGGTCATGACCAATGCGGCGAGAGGAGGGACAGAAACGGATAATAAACAGTTTGCACAGAAACAGAAGAAAATGAAAACAAACATACTTTGCCTCCGATTTACTGGTTTTTCTTCCGCATGATTCTAGGCGTGTTCACTTCATTTTGATAAACGGGTTTCTCCCCATTGCGAGACAA
>NC_090250.1:33376514-33409014 GCF_037325665.1 Littorina saxatilis | reverse complement strand
TTATCTCGCGCAAATACTACCATGGTTCTAAGCACCTTACAAAAGTGACACTTTTTTCTTGAGATTTGTTGAACGTTCAAGCTTAGTTTTCAGAAAAGTTCAACATGCATTTGATATTAATTATATTTTTATGTCAATTTTTTAATACGGGTGTTTTTCCTTTTTCAGGAGTTGGCCCGCAGTGCCCTGCAGGTTACGGTCGTTTCCAAGGAAACGGCATGCATCACTGGAAAGGTCGACACGGCTGGTCCGGAAAACATGGCTGTCGTGGAAAAAAAGGTTGCCGCGGAAAGAAGGGATGGAAGTGCGGAGGTCACAGTTCTTCCTCCGACTCCGAGGACTCTGATTGTGGTGGAAAGGTAAGACACGTTGTCTGGCGCATTGAGGTGTGTGTGTGTGTGTGTGTGTGTGTGTGTGTGTGTGTGTGTGAGTGAGTGAGTGGGTGGGAGGAGTAGGTGTGGGGAGTGTCATGAGGCACCACGGACCACATCAATATTCGGCTTTAATCCTTTTTGTGTGCAAATGTGACCTTCCAAGAGTGATGTGCTGCTTTTTACATTTAGTCAAGTTTTGACTAAATGTTTTAACATAGAGGGGGGAATCGAGACGAGGGTCGTGGTGTATGTGCGTGTGTGTGTGTGCGTGTGTGTGTCTGTGTGTGTGTGTAGAGCGATTCAGACTAAACTACTGGACCGATCTTTATGAAATTTGACATGAGAGTTCCTGGGTATGAAATCCCCGAACGTTTTTTTCATTTTTTTGATAAATGTCTTTGATGACGTCATATCCAGCTTTTCGTGAAAGTTGAGGCGGCACTGTCACGCCCTCATTTTTCAACCAAATTGGTTGAAATTTTGGTCAAGTAATCTTCGACGAAGCCCGGACTTCGGTATTGCATTTCAGCTTGGTGGCTTAAAAATTAATTAATGACTTTGGTCATTAAAAATCTGAAAATTGTAAAAAAAAAATAAAACTTTATAAAACGATCCAAATTTACGTTTATCTTATTCTCCATCATTTGCTGATTCCAAAAACATATAAATATGTTATATTCGGATTAAAAACAAGCTCTGAAAATTAAATATATAAAAATTATTATCAAAATTAAATTGTCCAAATCAATTTAAAAACACTTTCATCTTATTCCCTGTCGGTTCCTGATTCCAAAAACATATAGATATGATATGTTTGGATTAAAAACACGCTCAGAAAGTTGAAACAAAGAGAGGTACAGAAAAGCGTGCTATCCTTCTTAGCGCAACTACTACCCCGCTCTTCTTGTCAATTTCACTGCCTTTGCCATGAGCGGTGGACTGACGATGCTACGAGTATACGGTCTTGCTGAAAAATGGCATTGCGTTCAGTTTCATTCTGTGAGTTCGACAGCTACTTGACTAAATATTGTATTTTCGCCTTACGCGACTTGTTTTTCTTCAATCGAACAATAGATGACGACAGTTTACTCTACATCGTTGTCAAACATTGTTAACACAATTTGCCATCTTTTTATTGTCCTGCAGATGTGGAAGAAGATCCCCAAGGCATTCAGGAAGTACGTCCGTGTCAGCGTCAAACAGCTGCACAAGAATAAGGGCGACAACCCTAAGGCCAAAGAGAAGGCAACTCGTGCAGGACTCTCACCGGAAGTCATGGAGTTCGTGGAGCAGACCCTGCTGGAGTGGCACGCCAAGCTATCACAGAAGCGCCCGCGCGACGTTGCAACGGAGATGATGCAAGGGGAGAGAAGTCTGCCAGCAGGACTGGAGAGGGACCACTTCCTGTGGATGTGTCGCTTCATGGCGCGCTGGCACCGCAGGCATGCCGGGAAGTGTGACGTCATGTCCGCTTGGTCTAGCGGGGAGTCAGAGGATAGCTCCAGCGGAGAGGAAGGGCAGGAAGGTGAGTTGAATTTATGTGTGTGTGTGTGTGTGTGTGTGTGTGTGTGTGTGTGTGTGTGTGTGTGTGTGTGTGTGTGTGTGTGTGTGTAGATAATAAGGAAAATTGCAAGCTACCAATTTTAATACAATTGCAAGTTTTCTGAGAAAATTAAAGAACCAAAAGCTTTTAAGTGCTGAAAAAATTGCATACCAGCAGACATCAACCAATTTTTGTTCAAAGATAGTATAACTCTGTGGCTTTGTATTTCAGCTCGCGGACCTTGGGCAAATGGTCATCCACGTGACTTCCAGGGCCCGATGAGCGGCATGCATGGTCAACCGCCGCAAGGCATGATGGGCCATCCCTACCATCCTTTCCACATGCATCATGGTATGGAACATGGATGCCCACCACCTCCTCCCTATCACGGATTTATGCCGCCTCCTCCTCCTCCTTTTTACGACCCTGGTCACATGGCTGGATTCGGGATGATGCATCCGGGTCCCGGGACGGGCTGTGGATTCAAGCGAGGCTGCCAGGACACACGTCAAGGCTGCAAACGCTGGAGGAACCAAGATGGCGCCGGTTCCGATCAGACCGACACGACTCACGATGACATGGGTAGGTGCTGGTTTTCATTAGCTGAATCTTGGTAAAGTGTCACTAAGCTATGATGTTTGAGTTTGACAATGCAGTAAAGTTTTAAATATGTGTACAGCTGTGGGGAATTTTTTGGACGTAGAATTACAGTCTCCAATGTAATTGTAATTGTACGTCTGTGTACGTCCGATTGGTATCGGTTTGAGTTTGACAAAATAATGCAATTTATTGATGGTCGCAGGAGCGGTCATCTATTGGAATGCATTCGGAGAGGTGACATGTCTCGTTTTGTTACCGTTCTCACGAGATCAGTTACAGTTTCTCTCTCTCTCTCTCTCTCTCTCTCTCTCTCTCTCTCTCTCTCTCTCTCTCTCTCTCTCTCTCTTGTATGTATGTCTTTGTCTGTGTCTCCCTTTGAGTCTCTCCGCTTCTGTCTTTCTATGTCTGTCTGTCTATGTGTGTGTGTGTGTGTGTCTCTCTCTCTCTCTCTCTCTCTCTCTCTCGCTCTTGCTCTCTCTCTCTCTCTCTCATCCGACTTCTCGCACACAGGTCAAAGCAGAGGTTAACTTGAGTGCACGTGTACCTAGCAGGAGGGGGGTGGTTCAGGTCAGAAGTGGGGTAAATTAAAGCACTTTGGTCTTCAATCTTTGGGTTATAGCTTTCAGTGGATGGCGAAGATGCCTACATGAAATTGTACTATGCTCTACTATTTATTGTCCTTGTCTATCGGACACGAAGAAGGGAAGCTACAATCGCCCCAGGCCTTATATACTCTTTGTTTCCTGAGCCTGGACCATTGAGACGGTTACCTCATAGATCTGTTATATCCCCCATTCCACACAACCGTTCTTTGTCCCGATCCCGTACCAACGAAGGAATGCTGCCACGACAATGGAACGCTGCGCAAACGGCCGTTTTTTTGCATCTTTCAGCAGCGTCTGACCATAGTGGCAGTCGTCCTTGGTCGGTACGGGAACAGAAGCTAGAACGGATGTGTGGAATGTGGGTATGACAACTCAGTGTGTGAGAGCGTTACCGTTGTTTTAAGTTCCTTTAACGTTCCAAGCGTTCCGTTACTGATGGGTTAAGGTTCCATTACCGTTCATTCTGATCGGGAGTGGAACGGCTAAAAATGTGAACATGCCGCCCCTACAGACCCTACCGTTCAAAGCAGTTCCGTTAACGATCAGTTACGTTCATTGCGGTTCTCTCCCGATCCCTCCCGTGCCCGCACCGTTCCTTGGTCGGTACGGGAACGGGACCTAGAACGGTTGTGTGGACTGAAAGGGGGTATAAGACTCGACCACTTGGCTTATGGTGGAGACAGCTGGAAGATCTCTGGATATAATTGAAGAGGAGTAGTCTTCTTTTTAGAAAATGTGTACTCTGCCTTGCAGATTACAAATCTGTGCTGTCGGGGCTTGGTAAAGGAAGTGGAGGGTAAGGGGGTGGGGGGTGGGTAAGCGAGGGGTAAGAGAGACGAAAGAGAAAACTGGACAGGGAAAAGTCACTGCCTGAAGTATTCAATAAAGCCACACACACAAAAAAGAAATTACCACATAGAATTATGCAGGTTTTCAATTCATATTTTTGCAAAGTATCTGCACAAGCATGTGTGCCTCTGTGAGTATGTTCGTGGCTGCTTTCATGGGGTGCCTGTATCCTCAGGAATTTGAGGATTTCTTTTATCTCTCTCTTTCTGACACCGTTGATTTAATGTCATTTTTACAGGACAGATTTTTTCCTTTCAGTTATAAGTTGTAGTAGTTTGACCTTATTGTTTTAGGACAAGTAGAGCTCGTTCACCAGTAGCAAAGACTCACTCAGTCCGTCAGTGTGCCTGAGTGTGTGTGTTGGGGGGGGGGGGGGGGGGGGGGGCTCTCCCGTGACCGGCCACCTGCAATGTACGGACAGGTTTTCAGTGGCCCAAGGGTGTCCGTTCATGAGAGGGACTGCTGTAACAGCAAAACTAGTGTGAAACATAAGTAATCAATTTATGCACTTGACTATATTCACAACAGGGACCTATCACTCTTCTTTGCATGTTTTTATGCCAACGGATTTTCAAATACTCTGCAACACATGTAACCCAAATTCAACATGTGCCCGTACAATACCGCTTCTTTTATGAAAACATTGCTTCGGCCGTGTTGATTTTAATCAATCAATTTTCTTGTTTAAAGCTGTGATTGATTTAGTTTCACACAGAAATAAAAACACTCGCAGCTGTACACTGTCATGTGTGGTTTTATTGATGGAAACTTAGAATAATTGTATAATGGAATGTACTGGATTAGCCCCGTGAAAAGTATAACTAATATTCAGCATCACATGTTTTCCGTGCTTCTGTATAGTCATGAACATGTTAATTAGAATTCTGATCTAATCACATTAGTTTATTTTTCAACAGATCGTGTCACGGAGGGCGTGAAGAAGATGTAAACGAAGCAGAACCCAGTACGACCACTACACTGGAACCTCTGACAAGCGGGATATTGCAATGCCTCAGATACCCAGGAACACCTCTGCACGGAACCATACAGTGTGGAACACTTGGTTTTTTCTATTCCCGTTGAGTGTGTTCAACGAGTCAGATTTTGTCCATGATATTGATTAAGAAAACAATTTTCAATTAACCAAGGTAGTACTGACCTGTATGACGAATGGGACTGCCATTTATGAGGATTTCTTTAAAACAAAATGGACAAAAACAAACAAAACAAAACAAAAAAACAGAGAGAGAGAGAGAGAGAGAGAGAGAGAGAGAGAGAGAGAGAGAGAGAGAGAGAGAGAGAGAGAGAGAGAGAGAGAGAGAGAGAGAGAGAGAGAGAGAGAGAGAGAGAGAGAAATTGTTGGCATCTATTGTACAGTTATATATTTCATCGGCTTAAATGTTTTATGTGGTTAATCATACTGAACATAGGTGCATACAGAGTAAAAAAAATGAATTTAAAACTTGTTGATTACATATCACATTTGTAATACAGTGTTCACGTTTTACTGTTGTTATTGTGTAGAGATCATGATTCAGATTAAAACGTTAAATAAGTAATCCCTTTGTTTTAAAATTGATGAGATCATTTGATTTTATTTGTACACAGTAAACTGTCGACATTAATTCGCTTTGCTTGTTCGATTTAATCAAACTCTTGACATGTTTTATTGATTATACAGAGTATGCCCGTTTTAAAAATGTTTTTAAATGCAAAAAGATTGTGAAATAAAATGTATATAGTCTTAATCCTATTTCAGTGTGTTTGATTTCGTTTGCCTTGTGTGAGGTGTGCTATTGAATAGTTACATCTTTCTCCCCTTCTCTGTTTCTGTCTCTGTCTATGTCTCTGAATCTCTCTCACCCTCTCTCTCTCTCTCTCTCTCTCTCTCTCTCTCTCTCTCTCTCTCTCTCTCTCTCTCTCTCTCTCTCTCTCTCTCTCTCTCTCTCTCTGTGACTATCTCACTCCCTCTCCTTCCCTCTCTTTGTGTTCGTCTCTCTCTCCCGACCCCCCCCCCCCCCCTTCTTTACTTTCTTTCATCCCCTCTCCCTTTTTCGATCTCTCTAACCCGCTCTCACTGTGTCAGTGTGTGTGTTAAAGGCAAGCTGTCCGACTGCTTTGAAATCAGATCCTGCTGCACATACACACTCAAAAGAGAGAGAGAGAGAGAGAGAGAGAGAGAGAGGGGGAGAGGGAGAGAGGAAGAGACGCACGCAGCACGCAAACACACACACACACACACACACACACGCACACACACACACTGACGGATATACCATGCAGCCCCGGCGTCACAGCCGCGGACCAATAGTCAAGCAAGCAAGCACGCAAGCAAGGAAGCATCAAACACACAAACCAAACTGCATGCGACATTGTAAATTGCATTTGTCCTTATATGGAACTGAAGAGCCGAATCGTTCTGTGCCAGCACACTGAGGTATAATGTAGAGTATACACGGTTAATTATAGCAGCTGAGTGATCCAACCGTGAAAGCAAAAAAAACCAACAAAAAAACAAAAAACCCACAGTCTAGAAGTCCCACCCACACAAAAAGAAGAAAAAGAAAAAGATATTCGGAGCTTACGAGTTGATCAGAATCAAAAGCCAGGAGCGTGAAAACAGAACACAGACTTCTGTGTAGACAGAGACAAACCATATCCGCCCACCCCACCCCATACCCTGCCTGTCTACTGACATATTTTTCCTTTTAAAGAAGCAGAAGAAAATGGACAGGTCTGAGGCGTTTTATGTAATTGTTTATACTGAAAGGGAGGTTGTCCAGGTCCAATAAAGTTCAAATACTTTACTTGTGCAGCAAGAGAGGCCTGCTTGTCTTTCGTTGAGTCTTGCTGACAGTTCGTTAGAACGTCTTCCTTAACGGCCCTGTAACGCGCACCATGGTATATTTTATCTACTTTCTTTTAATTTATCGCTCATTATTAGGACATACGGACGGGGTTTTTTTCAGTGGAAAATTAACAGCAAGTAGAGTCGTGCTACCAAGGTGTGTGCGTGTTTAGGTTGAATCAGCCACCCGCATTTTGACCGAGGTTTTTTACGCGCCACGGCGGTGACACGTCACGGTGTGTGAACCATTGGTACCTTCTCAGCGATCATGTAAAGTTGACCTATGTCCGTCCCGGCCATGTTTCAAACCTTAGACCATTGATCACAATCCTTTTTTGTTAGAAGCTGTCTAAAAGACTAATTGTTTAAATCCCTGTAATAAAGTCTTTGCTATGTGCCTGTCGGATATTGTCGATCGACATACCTGAGTACCCTGAGTACCCCTCCGAGACGGCGATTTTCCCGAGTGTAGCCAACAACACACAGCGAGGGAGGCCGGTGTGACGTTTTCATCTTTCGCCGTGTTGATATTTCGCTTCTCGGCCTCGTTGATCTAGTATAAACTCTACACTGAACAAAAAAACACCCTTCGATAGTACTGATGAGCGACCTTGTGTACCTTACATTCATGGGGCCAAATTTGTCCAACCAATTTGTTTTATTTAACTCAGAAATTTGATTCATCTTAAAATGTTTTCCTTCCTACTCAAGGGACGTAACCACTCAGTAAACGTTTTCGAAGAATTCGATTTTGGGGGTGAAATCTATTACATTTTACCACCAATTTTGTTCACATGCAAGAAACTGACATGCTTTTCGTCCTTAAATAATTTCACTTCTTAATTTTACCAGGAAACAATATTTCAGTCTTGAGTATATGTTGAGGGGGAAATATGTACACAGGCGAAAGATGAAATCGTGACACCGACATGTGCTGTTTACCGCGACGAGTCAGTGAGTGTGGAGAGCAAAGCCAGCGTAGAGCGAGTTTTCGCGAGGAACAGGGTTGAGCTACGGTAGGGTCACTGCGCATGTCTGGTTTTTTTCTTCGCGGAAACGCTGTTGGGTTGTGTCCAGTCGCGTCCCTTGCAACAAGATGGCGACAAGCGCGTTACGGATTTACTGTTGTGGAGAGTTGATGGACGACGATGATGAACAAGCAGTACTGTTTTATTGTTGATGTGAATGTAATGCCAAAACATCGAACTATCGATTCGAACGTCAATGAAGAAGTGAGCGTGAAAATCGAGCGCAAAACAGCCGGGTAAAAGTTCAGGGCGCTAAAGTACATTTGAGCCGAAATCGCACCCAAACTCCTGTTGACCTCATTTCTTCCCAAAATAAACATCACTGCTAAAATAAAATGCATTAAAACCAAGACAGTATCCAACCCAGTATCCTTAATTTTTGAAAGGCTAAGTGATTTACAACAAATGTCTTCTCACAATCCGTAACTTTGTCAAAAAATATTTGCAGAAGTTTCTCACCTCGCCTTGGCAACCATCTTGGAACTGGAGAGACCATACGCAGGAAGCAAGGTTGAAAGTTGGTTAACCGGTGACGTCACTCCAGTCGTACCGGACCGAGTTTTTGCGACCTCCGGTTCGACTCGAGTCACCTTAGTTGACGCTAAAACTCGCTCACAGTGTGTATGCGTGACTAGATCGAACATACATCGCAAGCGAATATATTTAGCCGGTATTATGAATAGATACGCCCACCATACCCCGGACACATCTCCTTTTCTGGACTGTATTCATGGGATGCATCCATTGAGGTTAGGTTATCGAACAAAGCAGCAGAACAAACTAACGACTCGTGTCAAATCGTGTCGATGTTTCCATGAAAGCAACAACGTCGACTCAAGCAGACGACATTTCAAATGGTGACACGGAGGAGTGGCGGTGTTGTATGTGAGGTGTACGGTAAGTTGTCTGGTAAACCCAGCGAAAAGGTTGAGAGGTAGGGTGTTTGCGAAGGTAGCTGTTTTCTGTCAATAGTTTTGCAGCGGTAAGTGATTCACCGACACCGCTTCCTTTTACGCAGACTTGTATCAAAAGAGTGAAAAGGGTTTGCCTATGTCACTGACGGTGTGAGACGGACAGAGATTGAGAGAGAGAGAGAGAGAGAGAGAGAGAGAGAGAGAGAGAGAGAGAGAGAGAGAGAGAGAGAGAGACGTCAGTTTCACCGGCTTCACTTTCTGTGACAACTGACAGGTAAGCCAGTGTACATGTCAGTGTCACAGTTGTGACTGTAAAGTGTGTGTGTATGTATGTGTGTGTGTGTGTTTGCGTGTGTGTGTGTGTGTCTGTCTGTCTGTGTATGTGTGTGCCTCTGTGTGTGGGGGCCGGTGGGGCGGTGTGGGGTGTGTGTGTGAGGGGGTGGGTGTATGTTTGTGTGTGCCTGTGTGTTTGAGTGTATGTGTGTGTGTGTGTGTCAGTGTGTGCTCGTGTTTGTGTGTGTGTGTTTATGTGTGTGTGTGTGTCTGTGTGTGTGTGTGTGTGTGTGTGTCTGTCTGTCTGCCTGTATAGCTGTCAGTCTAGTTGTCTGTCAGCGTTTGTGTCTTCGTGGAACTTGAACACGCACGTGTGTGTACAAGACACCACAACGAGATGGTGACTTTACACCTGTATATATGTATCTACCAACATAATAGCAGAGAGGGAGGATCATAGTCCAGAACCATGGAAGGGGAGCAGGCACCCGTGGTGATAGACAACGGCAGCGGATTGCTCAAGGCGGGGTATGCTGGCGACGATGCTCCAAGGGTGGTGATCCCAAGCGTCGTGGGCATTCCCAAGAGTGAGGTAAGTGTCAAATTACTAGTGTTACTGATCAGGTAAGCACTGATTATGAATCAGTTAAAAATTACCACTCAGGTCAGTACAAATTTGAAATCAGATAGTTTTTACTCAGGTAAGCACTGATTCGGAATCAGTTACACGTACATTACTCAGGCAAGTATGAATTAGTGATCAGTTTCACATTGCTCAGGTCTGACTGGTCTGCACAAATTAGGAGTCAATGTCATGTTACTCAGGCCATTATGAATCAGGAATCGGTTACAAATTACTCAGGTCAGCACGAATCAGGAATGAGCTACGTATTACTCAGTTCAACACGAATCAAGGATCAGCTACACATTACTCATGTCAGAACTAATCAGGAATCAGTTACAAATTACTCAGGTCAGCACGAATCAGGAATGAGCTACGTATTACTCAGTTCAACACGAATCAAGGATCAGCTACACATTACTCATGTCAGAACTAATCAGCAATCAGTTACAAATTACTCAGGTCAGCACGAATCAGGAATGAGCTACGTATTACCCAGTTCAACACGAATCAAGGATCAGCTACACATTACTCATGTCAGAACTAACCAGGAATCAGTTACAAATTACTCAGGTCAGCACGAATCAGGAATCAGCTACGTATTACTCAGTTCATCACGAATCAAGGATCAGCTACACATTACTCATGTCAAAACTAATCAGGAATCAGTTACAAATTACTTAGGTCAGCACAAATCAGGAATCAGTCACAAAAATGCTCAGGTCAGTGCAGATTAGGAATTGGTTTCACGTAAGTGATGATTTTGGTAACGACGATCGAACGAGCACAAAAACACGAGCTTAGCAAGGACGTGCTTGAACTCACACTCTTACTCGTAATCGACTTTCTATTACAACGTCCTGTTGTTTGTGTTAACATCACACAGTACCCAACTTGTCCTATCTAAAACCAAAGCCAAAGGGTATCTTGTTTTTTCCGTCTTAAAAACTATGACATTACAGCGGAGTCTTCTGTTGTGAGGAAATTCTCTATTTGATTACTTTGTTTCATTTGATCTTATTTTATTGTTTTTGTTTGTTGTTATCTTAATTTTCGAATGTGCTTTTATTGAATTAAAAAAGAAAGATTTTATTTGCTCTTCAGGTCATTTCTAAAAAAAAAACCCACACAAAAAAACAACATCTCCAAGTTCTGAAAGAAAACAAATTGAGCTGACAACAAAGTCAAATAGCTCATCCCAAATTAATATGTAGGTGGTTTTTATATTTAGTCAAGTTTTGACTAAATATTTTAACATCGAGGGGGAATCGAAACGAAGGTCGTGGTGTATGTGCGTGTGTGTGTGCGTGTGTACGTGTGTGCGTGTGTGTGTGTGTGTGTCTGTGTGTGTGTGTAGAGCGATTCAGACTAAACTACTGGACCGATCTTTATGAAATTTGACATGAGAGTTCCTGGGCATGGAATCCCCATACGTTTTTTTCATTTTTTTTTATAAATGTCTTTGATGACGTCATATCCGGCTTTTCGTGAAAGTTGAGGCGGCACTGTCACGCCCTCATTTTTCAACCAAATTGGTTGAAATTTTGGTCAAGTAATCTTCGACGAAGCCCGGACTTCGGTATTGCATTTCAGCTTGGTGGCTTAAAAATTAATTAATGACTTTGGTCATTAAAAATCTGAAAATTGTAAAAAAAAATAAAAATTTATAAAACGATCCACATTTACGTTCATCTTATTTTCCATCATTTGCTGATTCCAAAAACATATAAATATGTTATATTCGGATTAAAAACAAGCTCTGAAAATTAAATATATAAAAATTATTTTCAAAATTAAATTGTCCAAATCAATTTAAAAACACTTTCATCTTATTCCTTGTCGGTTCCTGATTCCAAAAACATATAGATATGATATGTTTGGATTAAAAACACGCTCAGAAAGTTAAAACAAAGAGAGGTACAGAAAAGCGTGCTATCCTTCTTAGCGCAACTACTACCCCGCTCTTCTTGTCAATTTCACTGCCTTTGCCATGAGCGGTGGACTGACGATGCTACGAGTATACGGTCTTGCTGAAAAATGGCATTGCGTTCAGTTTCATTCTGTGAGTTCGACAGCTACTTGACTAAATATTGTATTTTCGCCTTACGCGACTTGTTTTTCCTTACCATGACTGTAACAGAACCACACCGACACGGAGGTTTTGCGGAAATTCTACACCGGTGACGAAGCGATACAGCATCGCGGTGTGCTGTCGCTGCACCACCCTCTGCAGCACGGCAGCGTGACGGACTGGGACAGCATGGAGAAAGTGCTGCATGCAGCGTTTACTGACCTGCGAGTTGACCCCACTGAGGCGCCTGTGCTGATGTCAGAAACACCTTTGAATCCCACTGCTAACAGAGAACAATTGACACAGGTATGAAAATCAAGTTCTTCTTACAGACAGACATCAATATCTATATACGGCTTGTGTGTGTGTGTGTGTGTGTCTGTCTGTCTGTCTGTGTGTTCGCCATGCACGGCCAAAGTTCTCGATGGATCTGCTTCAAATTTGGTGGGCATATTCAGGTAGACCCCGGACACAATCTGGCCGATGAAAATTTTCAACACGTGCTCTCAGCGCGCAGCGCTGAACCGATTTTAGTTTTTATGGTTTTTCTGTACATCCATTCCCAGTAGCTCTTCCTTATCTTCTCCAGTGTTTTGCGCGTTTATCTCCCTTCCTTCGTGTGGCGTCAATCGCGTACGGTGCGCAACTCATCCGGCGAAGCCGGCGTACGGTGCGCCACTCACCCGGCGAAGCCGGTTATTCATCTAGTACAGACATACATACAGACGGACGGACGGACAGACGGACAGACACAGACACAGACACACATATTCTGATTGTTTTTCATCAATATTGAATATCTTTTCGACTTCGTGCCATGGTGGCCAGTGGATTAACTTGATGAGTGATCGATCGATTGATAGATTGATTGATCTATACCTTTAATAATTGATATAAGTATATGCGTATCAATAGATTCATTCTTTCTGTCTGTTACCAACTCATTTGGTCCTAGTGATCGTATCTTACTTATTCAATTAGCCATTCCGTCAATCCGTATCCACTAACGAGATCATTGTAGCCTTGTTAATTTTTTGCATTCAGCCTACTTTTGCTTGGTAAACAGCGAAAAGAACGGCTTCAGTCAATTAGTGATCAGTTTCATATTGCTCAGGTCTGACTGGTCTGCTCAAATTAGGAGTCAATGTCATGTTACTCAGGCCATTATGAATCAGGGATCGGTTACAAATTACTCAGGTCAGTAGGCTACTGATTAGGAATGAGCTACGTATTACTCAGTTCAAGACGAATCAAGGATCAGCTACACATTACTCATGTCAGAACTAATCAGGAATCAGTTACAAATTACTCAGGTCAGCAAAATTAAAAGTGTAAACAATTAACAGATACATAACAACTCTTCCTTTTTTGCAGATGATGTTTGAGAAGTTTGAAGTACCAGCTTTCTTCGTGATGACGTCATCCGTGTTGACAGTGTTTGCGTCAGGACGTCACATGGGCGTCATCCTGGACTGCGGCGATGGCGTCACAAGCGTCGTGCCCATCGAAGGGTGTATGTATTCTGTCCCTCGTTTATTTTCCCCCTTTTAAAACCCACAATTTAAGACTTCCCCCCTTTTAAGACTTTGCTTTTTCAGATTTTCTATTCATAATCTCTGTAAATTCACACCCATTTAAATACTCCCTCCTTTATTGCTCTATTCCAAACAATCCCACGATTCAAAATTTCGGCCACGAACTCCCGATTCCGAAATATCGTAGTTAATTCGTAACAAATTCGTAGTACATTCTTAGGCATCGTAGCTGAATCGTAATCGATTCGTAGGTATTCTTAACTCATTCGGGGATTCGTGGCCAACATTTTGAACAGCTCACAACTTTTGCCACGAATTCCCGATTGCTCAAGAATTGCAAGAACTGACTACGAATATATACGAATCAGTTTAAGAACTTCACGAACTGATTACGGTTTCAACTACGAATCCTAAAATTAATCAATTCGTGGCGATTCGTGGGATTCGTGGTCTGTGTGGAATAGGGCCATTATAAGGTCCGATTACAAAAAAGAATGTTTGCACCATCCTTGAGAGTCTGAGAAAACCCGTTCCCCCCGCGAGTTAGGGGGAAGAATTTACCCGATGCTCCCCTGCATGTCGTAAGAGGCGACTAACGGATTTTGTTTCTCCCTTTACCCTTGTTAAGTGTTTCTTGTATAGAATGTAGTCAATGTTTGTAAATATTTTGGTCAAGCAGTATGTAAGAAATGTTAAGTCCTTTGTACTGGAAACTTGCATTCTCCCAGTAAGGTAATACATTGTACTACGTTGCAAGCCCCTGGAGCAAATTTTTGATTAGTGCTTTTGTGAACAAGAAACAATTAACAAGTGGCTCTATCCCATCCCCCCCACTTCCCCCGTCGCGATATAACCTTGAACGGTTGAAAACGACGTTAAACACCAAATAAAGAAAGAAAGAAAGAGAAAACCCGTGAGGCCAACTGCAGTCTCCCTCCACTGCAAGCTGTACGGAGGAAAGGAAGACCTGGAGAAGACGGCATCATTCGTCTCGCTGTCAGGGCTGACAGTATAACTAGTGTGATCGACAAGAAGAAGAAACAAGTCGCGTAAGGCGAAATTACTACATTAGTCAAGCTGTGGAACTCACAGAATGAAACTGAACGCACTGCATTTTTTCACAATGACCGTAGTCCGCCGCTCGTACAAAAGGCGAGCCTGTTTAGCGCGGTAGCGGTTGCGCTGTGCTGCATAGCACGCTTTTCTGTACCTCTCTTCGCTTTAACTTTCTGAGCGTGTTTTTAATCCAAACATATCATATCTATATGTTTTTGGAATCAGGAACCGACAAGAAATAAGATGAACTTGTTTTTAAATCGATTTCGGAATTTTTATTTTAATCATAATTTTTATATTTTTAATTTTTAGAGCTTGTTTTTAATCCAAATATAACATATTTATGTTTTTGGAATCAGAAAATGATGAAGAATAAGATGAACGTAAATTTAGATCGTTTTATAAAAAAAATAATTTTAATTACAATTTTCGGATTTTTAATGACTTTAATTTAAGCCACCAAGCTGAAATGCAATACCAAAGTCCGGCCTTCGTCGAATATTACTTGGCCAAAAATTCAATCAATTTGATTGAAAAATGAGGGTGTGACAGTGCCGCCTCAACTTTTACAAAATGCCGGATATGACGTCATCAAAGACGTTTATCCAAAAAAATGAAAAACACCTCTGCGGATATCATACCCAGGAACTCTCATGTAAAATTTCATAAAGATCGGTCCAGTAGTTTACTCTGAATCGTTCTACACACACACACACGCACACACACACACACACACACACACACACACACACACACACACACACACACACACACACACACACACACACACACACACACACACGTCTCGATTCCCCCTCTAAATGTAAAAACGGGAGGTTCCACTGTACCCATGACCGGCACGGTTGGCCTAGTGGTAAGGCGATCGGGAGGTCGTGGGTTCGAACCCCGGCCGGGTCATACCTAAGACTTTAAAATTGTCAATCTAGTGGCTGCTCCGCCTGGCGTCTGGCATTATGGGGTTAGTGCTAGGACTGGTTGGTCCGGTGTCAGAATAATGTGACTGGGTGAGACATGAAGCCTGTGCTGCGACTTCTGTCTTGTGTGTGGCGCACGTTATATGTCAAAGCAGCACCGCCCTGATATGGCCCTTCGTGGTCGGCTGGGCGTTAAGCAAACAAACAAACAAACAAACAAACTGTACCCTTGAATTATTGGTATTTTTCCTTTGCCTTGCAGTGTTCGTGCGACCTCACGCCAACCAGCGGGTGAATTACGCGGGCCAGGAGCTGACAGGCCACCTTCAGAGACTGCTCATGGAGAAGGGCTACAGCGTCACTGACACCGGTCAGTACTTGCACGTGCACAAATATACGATATTGATGATAATAGTGGTGAATTATTAATAGCCTTAGGGGCGGAGCGGTTAGCCATATGGGGGGGGAGGGGGGGGTTTACAACCTGGGGTCCAGGGGTCGGTACAGGGACAACGCCCCCCTGAAGCTTTGTTTGTTTGTTTGTTTGTTTGTTTGTTTGTTTGTTTGCTTAACGCCCAGCCGACCACGAAGGGCCATATCAGGGCGGTGCTGCTTTGACATATAACGTGCGCCACACACAAGACAGAAGTCGCAGCACAGGCTTCATGTCTCACCCAGTCACATTATTCTGACACCGGACCAACCAGTCCTGGCATTAACCCCATATTGCCAGACGCCAGGCGGAGCAGCCACTAGATAGTCTTAGGTATGACCCGGCCGGGGTTCGAACCCACGACCTCCCGATCACGGGGCGGACGCCTTACCACTAGGCCAACCGTGCCGGTCCCCCTGCAGCTGAAGCTGAAGAATTGTAGCTATTTTATAAACAATTTGTGGCTTATCCTTGATTTTAAACATGATCAACTGGTGTCAGCAGCCACTCATTATTTCTTTTAAAGTTAGTATTAAATAATGGCAATTTATCTATTTATTGTTTGGGCAATCACAGACAGAAAACAAATCTTTTTTTTATTTATTGACAGCCGGGGCGGGGAGGGGGGGATCCGGAACCCGTGTAACACCCCACCCCCCCCCCCCCCCCCCCCCGAATCCGCCCCTGTGCCCCTTTCTCATCCGAGGTGGCGGCAAAAACAAAAGAGAGACAAAAAGAGTATGTGTATACTGACAACTATCCTGAATTCAGGTCAAAATGAGTTCGGCTAAAGATCGGTCCAGTAGTTTAGTCTGAATCGCTCTACACACACACACGCACAGTCAGACAGACAGACAGACACACACACACACACACATTACGTTTAAGCTTATTTTAATCGTTTGTCCAGTATTTAATTTAATTCTCTATTTTTGTATGAACTCAAATGTTTAGTGTTCTTAGTATTGTCTTGTTAGCCTAAGTTCTATTTAATCAGAGTATGTTTGCGTGTGCTTATACCTAGTGATATTGTAAAGCGCATAGTGCTTTTAGTTATGCGCTATAGAAATCTCCTTAATAAATAAATAAATAAACACATACACCACGACCCTCGTCTCGATTCCGCCTCTATGTTAAAACATTTAGTCAAAACTTCACTAAATGTAATGAATGTTATGTTCTAACTTCCATTCATTAACATGTACCTTTTTTGTTTTGTTGTTTTGAGTTTTACACGTGCAGCTCGAACAATTACATTCTCTTGTTCTTCAAGACTTACATTAGGTTCTTTGACTGTCAAACGCTCATCATCCAAAGCTATTCGGAAACTTTAATGGGGACAGTACACAGTGAGGTCAAGCAGCAACCGACACATATTTTATAAACGGTCGACAATTTATGCTCTTTAACTGACACAAAATGTTGCAACGGTTTCGTTTTAAATGTATACTGTTGAAGTAAAAATTATTCAGACGAATTTCTGAAAGCGGAAGAAATGACCTTCATATATCATGACCTATATATTATGACCTGCATATACCATGACCTACAAATTATGACATGCAATGCACTTTGATTGTCCTTTTCTTCACAGAGTCGGTGCGCTGCATGAAAGAAGAGCTGTGTTACGTTGCGCAGGACTATGGAGTAGAAATGACGTTGGATGACGTAGATAGAAACTACACGCTGCCAGACGGTCAGGTCGTCACCATTGGCAACCAGAGGTTTCGCACACCAGAGGCTCTCTTCCGTCCCTCGTTAATTGGTAAGTGATATGTGTGTGTGAGCGAGCATGTGGGTGTGTATGTGTGTGTGCCCAGCACTGAAGATGCTGTTTACATTTGCCAGTTCTCGTTTATCAAATGAAAGCTACAGTATTAGTATTAGTGTGGTCTTTTGTTCTTCATAGCAGAACCAGCCGAAGCCATAACTGTTTGGTGTGCGAACACTTTATGACATTGTTAGGGAAGAATTTCACATTTTGGTATGATGAAAACAGGCCGAGCTTTCAAAAAGCAAAGACGGCACGGACACGACGTTGGAGAGACAGGCTTAGACTAAGGGTACCTCTCACTTGACCCCTCATGTCCTGGCTTTTACATGGAATAAGAGTATCCTTGAAATTGCACACAATTTGTAAAAAGTTTTAAAAAATGTGTTGAAAAACACTTAATGTCTGAGTAGTTTAACGCGTTTTGATTTACCACACTTAGTATTTCGTCAAAGATATGCTGTGCATTGTATATTCTGAACATATTTGTGTTGTACTATTGCTACATGTTTGATTGCTACCAGCTTGTACTTATAAATACCTGCATAGTATGCATTTTATTTTATGAATAACCAGTGAACTGGATGACTGAGAACAAGTTGAAGCTGAACACTGAGAAGACGGAGGCCCTTCTCGTTGGAACACGACAGAAGATTGCTTCCCTCACTGTGACCGACCTCCAGCTGGATGACGCGACTGTTCCATTCTCCCCTGCTGTCAAGAGCCTTGGCGTCTTTCTTGACTCCACTCTCTCCATGCAGACGCACATCTCCTTCATCATCAAGACATGCTTTTTCCACCTACGACGCATCGCCTCCATCCGTCGCTACATCACCCCTGATGCCTGTGTGAAGCTGGTCGTCTCCCTCATCTTCAGTCGACTGGACTACTGCAACTCCCCTCTGGCTGGCCTCCCCGCCTCATCCATTCATGGCCTACAACGAGTCCAGAACGCTGCTGCCAGGCTGGTGTTGAAGAAGAGGAAGCGAGATCACATCACCCCCCCCCCCCCCTACTTCGCTCCTTGCACTGGCTCCCTGTCAACACCCGAATCTCCTACAAACTGTCCACTCTGGTCTACAAGACAGTGTCTCAACGACTCGGCTCCTGAGTACCTTCAATCCTCCCTGGACCTGTACACCCAGCCCTCCGACCGTCCCCTTCGTTCTGCTGCTGACCCACTCCGCCTTCACATACCTCGCTCGAAACTCGCATCTGCTGGTCAGCGTGCATTCCCCTCCGCGGGCCCCTCCGTCTGGAACTCCCTGCCGCTGGAGCTTCGCCAGAGCCCCTCTCTTGACGCGTTCAAGAGTAGGTTGAAGACTCAGTTCTTCCCGTAGCTGGCTGTGACTTTCATGTTCGACGCGATGTGTTGTGCCCCAAATGACATCCTTGTGTTGTGCTCTGTGAGAGGTGTTTTGTGTGTGCTTAATATTATTTTGTTTGGACCTAGCTATTGATGTGTACATTGTTGTTAAACAGTTGTTTGTTGTATGTTTATTAGGGTCTGCTAGTGTGTGATAGGGTTTATGTCCGTCTGTAGATGTTCTTTTTTTCCTGTTAGTCCTGTGTTGACAGCTCTTCGACAAGCGCTTTGAACTGTACCCACGGGATACGCGCGATATAAGCTTCTTATTGATTGATTGATTACCTCCCATGGATGCGAAAACCTATATGACCGTTTTTCTTTATTTTTCTCTCTGTTAGTTCACCAGTGGCTATGTAACATGTGTTACATAATTGCACCAGTGTAAGGGCTAATTAGTTACAGTGACAACGAAACATGGGAGTACTTTTGGGCAGTAAATTCAAACTTGTTCTCTCCAACAGGCAAGGAGCATGCAGGGATCCACAAGATGGTCTACCAGAGCATCATGCAGTGTGACATAGACGTCAGATCGCTCTTCTACAGCAACATCATTCTCTGTGGTGGCTCCACCATGTTTCCTGGTTAGTATCCTGCGTTATGTCGTTTCGTGTGGTGTGGTGTGGTGTGGTGTCGTGTGGTGTGTCGTGTCGTGTTGTGTTGTGTTGTGCTGTGTGGTTTTGGTGTGGTGTGGAGTGGTGTGGTGTGGTGTGGTGTTGTGTTGTGCTGTGTTGTTGTTAGACAGCTATTCTACAGCAACATCTTTGTCTGTGGTTGCTCCCCCATCTATTGCTGTAAAATGGTAATGACAGAAAAAACACGATGCGATGCTTTGTCTAGAACCTTCGACTAATGATCCCTCGAAGTGGATGTTTTATTATTTAATACAATTTAAATGTAACAATATCAGTTTACTGGCAGCAGTGATCAATTAAAGACGTGCTTCGTCGACGGAGTACAATACTTTTTTTGGGGTCTGCATTCTTTTTCAAATGTTATCGTCCATTCTCTGCACACGACAGGTCTGGGTGACCGCCTGAAGAAAGAGATGTACACCCTGGCCCCGCCCACCATGAAAATAGGCGTGGTTGAGCCCCCGGAGCGCAAATACACCGTGTGGATTGGTGGATCCATCGTAGCCTCCCTCTCTACCTTTGAGAAGCAGTGGATCAGCAAGCAGGAGTATGAGGAAGAAGGACCCTCCATTGTGCACAAGAAATGTTCATAAGTTCCCAGCTGACACTTGCAAGTTGTACTGCCAAAATGCCAGAGGAGAGATATGAAGGAGAAGGTCCCTCTATTGTGCACAAACAATGATCATGAATTCCTGACACTTGTATAATTATTGTACTGCCAAAATGCCAGAGGAGAGTTACGCGGAAGGAGATGGTCCCTCTACTGTGGACAAACAATGATCATGAATTCCTGACACGTGCAAGTTGTACTGCCAAAATGCCAGAGGAGAGTTACGAAGGAGAAGGTCCCTCTATTGTGCACAAACAATGATCATGAATTCCTGACACTTGTATATTGTACTGCCAAAATGTCAGAGGAGAGCTACGAAGGAAAAGGTCCCTCTATTGTGGACAAACAATGATCATGAATTCCTGACACTGCAAGTTGTACTGCCAAAATACCAGAGGAGAGTTATGAAGGAGAAGGTCCCTCTATTGTGGCCAAACAATGATAATAAATTCCTGACACTTGTATATATTGTACAGCCAAGCGGCCAGGGGAAAGTTATGAGAAGCAGAGGTCTACCACTGAACACAAGAAATGTTCATGAATCTATGAAACTTACAACGGTACTTCTGAAATAACAGGGGAAAGTTATGAGAAGCAGAGGTTCATCACCAAACACAAGAAATGTTCGTCAGTTCCTGATGCTTTCAAAAGTTACTGCCAAAATGCCAAGGAAAAGGGACGAGGGAGAAGGGCCCTCTATTGTGCACAAGAAATATTTGTAAGCTCCTGACACTTGCAAACTGTACTGCGAAAATGCCTGGGGGGAAGTAACCAGGAGCAGGGGTCTACCATGGTACGCAATACAATAATGTTCTTTAATATCCGAAATGTTGCAAACTCTACTGCCAAAATAGAAGGAGAGTTTGACCAGGAAAAAGGTCCACCAAAGGAACGTTAGAAATGTTCATAATTTCCTGACACTTGCAAACTGACGCGTTAAAATTTAAAAGCGTCTTCTTGTGGAATAAACTGGTGCATAAAAACGTCCCGGTGTCATAGAAACAAATGCGTGACAAGCGTACTGGTGTGATAGCAACTGATGCGTGAACAGCATCTTGGTTTGATAGAAACAAAAGTGTGATGAGCGTCCTGGTGTGATAGAAAACGATGATCCAAAAGCACGTGTGACTAAAATTGATATGTAAAAAAATTTCTTCTTCGGACAGCTGGTGTGCGTTCTCTGCTCTTCCTTTTTTTTCTGTGACTTCAAGACTGATGTAAAGGGTGAACACGTTTTCGACCCTGACCTACACGAAAGTTATTGGCAAAACGGAGAATCGACGAATAGGGTGAAAGAATCTGAAATGTGTAAAATATCTTGTGATGTGAAACAAATTATGCTTGAATCTTCTTGATGCTACAGTTATCAATGTTTAGAAACATCTTGGTATAAAAAGCATCGTGCGGTGTGAGGAAATTATGCTTGCAAAAACATTCTTGTTGATACATTTAATAATGTTTGGAAACATCTTGGTGTCAAGAAACAAAATCGTGACAAAACTTGTGACAACTTTTGGTGAAACCGTTACAGTGGAACCCCCCTTTTAAGACCTGCGAACATCTGAGAATATTATAAGGAAGGAGGCTTAAGATGTGGGTAAAAGAAGCTATGAAAATAAAGTAGATGTGTACTGCCGGGCAGTACATACCCCAAGCGAAGTCGTCCATCTGTGTGTACATGACTCTCTCTCTCTCTCTCTCTCTCTCTCTCTGTCTTAAAATGTGTCATCGATGACGTGTTTTCATACTTGCTAATGCGGCAGGCTAATCATGACGTCAAATTGAAACTTCTTGAAGTCTCTCAGAAAGGGACATGAAAACCATGTGGTAGGGAGGCCCACTGTCCTAAGCGTGAATAGTGCACAGAAGGCATTTTTTAGAGTGCTGTAAACAGCTTCAAAATTAAGCAATGTTCTTATAGTTCAGGTTTGAAATGTAAAAGTACTTATAGAATTGCTGTGCAAAATTTGAAGCCTGTTAGAATTATACATTTGGAGGTATTGGACTGTAAAGTCAGGCAAATATGCGATTTTTTCACAACTGGGAAGTTCTGTACAGGGCGACAAATTAAAAAAAGCAAAAAGAAATGACCTTTTCGGTTTTATTTTATAAAACAGATTGCAGCAACCACAAATGTATCACAGTTGAACCAATAAATGCAATAAAAAGGGTTTTATAGCCGATTGCAATTTTAGGCTATATTGACGTCATCACACGAAATTTAAAAAACGCGAACAAGCAAATCTTCAGTGGTTTTACAGGTAAATATGTCATACGATATATCAAATTGAAGATCTCTTTGTGTACAATCTAGCTGTCATACTTTTGATGCTGTATAATCAAAACTTTACAACTTAAGCTTGAAAATCAATATTTTCAAAAATAATAAATTTAAAATAAAAACTATAAAATGTATTAATGTTCCGCAATGTCAATCTTTAAAAACATTTGTAACCTCACATTTTAGCATATTTCCACACATTGAATGATAATAATTTTACTTCCAAACAAGAAAACACTAACTACAGCACAAGTTTGCAGTTATGCGTTATATTTTAATCTGCCTGACTGAAAATGTGTGCGTTTCTTCCTTAACCTGTATATCCGCGATTATATAGCAAATTATGTGTATGTAAGTGTGTATATATCCATGTATGCAGGTATGTATGTGTGTATGTATGTATGTATGTATGCTTATGTGTGTATGTGAATATCTCTCTCTCTCTCTCTCTCTCTCTCTCTCTCTCTCTCTCTCTCTTTCTGTCTCTCTCTCTCTCTCTCTCTCTCTCTCTCTCTCTCTCTCTCTCTCTCTCTGTGTCTCATACACCCCCACACACACAATATCTGTTATCCTTGTTGCGGTGCAATTAAGGTTAGGTATCCAGCATGACAAAATCCCCAGCAATGCAATAATGACACAAACAACAGATTTTCAACAAAAAAACTTTCACAGCAAAACAGAAATTGTCTAATCAATGAAATGTAACAAATACAATTGCAGAACAGAACAAAGAAACATTTAAAATATAACATCAGGTATTTAGCGCCAAAAAGTCAGATCATTAGTTATGAGAAGCAATTAAGAACAATAAACAATTCAGCGCCATAAAAGTCATTTGAAGTCATCAGTCACACTTTACTGAATTTCAAAAATCGTCGGGAAATGAATTCAGCATTATAACAATACCATCAATAAACACACAAGCATGAAGATGAAACAGAACAGACCGAAATTGTAGCACAGAATTGAATTCTGCAAACATATCGCGATCAAAGAAGAACACCAGGTGACTAAGTGTATTAAAGCTATCGTTAAACAGACATTACACATTCAATGAGATGTACCTACAGATCAGGTAATTCGTGCTACAAAACCCAGTGCGGATCATAGTCTAAAAGACATCGAGATATTACTAAATTATACAGTACTTCAGCGCCATACTTCTCTTCTTCTTCTTCTGCGTTCATGGGCTAAAACTCCCACGTTCACTCATGTTTTTGCACTGGTGGGTTTTTACGTGTATGGCCGTTTTTACCCCGCCATTTAGGCAGCCATACGCCGCTTTCGGAGGAAGCATGCTGGATATGTTCGTGTTCCTATAACCCACCGAACTTCTGACATGGATTACAGGATCTTTTCCGTGCGCACTTAGTCTTGTGCTTGCGTGTACAATCCCCGGCAAAAGAAACGCAACGCATTCGCGCCCATTGTTCCGAGTGATTTTTCGTCATTTTCAAATTGTCGTAAAATGTGAACCAGATAAGATAAATCAAAACGAAAAACAGATTCGTAGAGGATATTTTACTGGCTCTACGACAAATGCATAGTATTTAATCGTTTTTATCTTTTACTTGTTCATAAATTGTGTTATACAGGGTAGGGGTCAAGCGAGTCGTGATTGCAGGCAAACGTGTCTCTTCAACATGCTACACAAATCGTAAAAATGAATTTTTTTTTTTAACAAGGTAAAGACATTTTTGGAGGAAATTCATTTCTCAACAACACAATTTAATTAGAATTATTCGCCAAAGCGTTTAAGACTAAAATTTTTTTTAGCAAAGATCACTTAGACATTTGGCCACAAAT
The DNA here is from genome assembly GCF_037325665.1 of Littorina saxatilis. Taxonomy (NCBI): domain Eukaryota; kingdom Metazoa; phylum Mollusca; class Gastropoda; order Littorinimorpha; family Littorinidae; genus Littorina; species Littorina saxatilis. Next base: position 33,384,859 of record NC_090250.1, on the reverse strand, counting down.
AGCACCTGTTTTTCAAAGAAATCATCACGTCGATTCCGTGCGAATGAGCTTTTGCCAAACAACCCTTTGTAACACTGTCAAAGTGATCTTTGATAATATTTTGAAGTCTTAAACAATAAGCCATTAGCAGGTCTGCACATAAGTTGACCTGGGAGATGGAAAACATCTCCACACTTAACCCACCAGGCGGCCGCGACCGGGATTCGAACCCTCGACCTTCCGATTTAAGGTTGAAACGCTATCTTTTGTTGGAGTAACCCAAGATGCACGCTTGACTTGGAAGAAGCCACATATTGCAGCCACAGAGGCAACAGCGATTAACAAATTCGCACTAACGGAATGAGAGCGAAGACATATGTGTCTATGTGCACGTGTGTCTGTCTGTATTCATGTGTGTGTGTATGTTTGTGTTCGTGTGTGCGTGAGTATGTATGCATGTGTGTATGTGTCTCTCTGTCTTTGTGATTCTGGATCAAAATGTATGTGTTTGAGTTTGTGTGTGTGTGTGTTTGTGTGTGTGTGTGTGTTTTGTGAGAGAACGTTTTACCGAGAATTTACTTTGCAAAGCGAGTATCTACAGCTAGGGCTTCTGTGTGCTGATCGGTCCTGTGAAGCAATCCATGTTGCAGTGAGGTAGCTACGTGTTTTGTCCACGTGTTTTAAACCGGAATTTCATTGTCCCCCAACAAACCTTCTCCTTGGGTCTGTTAATTTTGCTGGGTCACGGGGTCCTGCGTGTCGTGAATAGCCTGTTTCTGATAATAATACTTGTGGCGAAGGCGAGTCATATGTAAGCAAAATTGCTGTTCTTGTTAGATCTGTTCACTATAACTGATGGATCTATTCAAGGCCGCGTCGCGGAGAAAAAAAATCATTACCACAGCTGGAAGGCTCGGTTATTCTTTTTAAAGATGTTGCTAATTGGTTGATCTAACTTTGGTGGGGAGTTGACAAACCTAAAATTATAACATATTTTCCTGTGACATTTCACGGCATGCCTTGATTCAGCCTTCGGCGGTGAAACAGTTGAAAAGCGTTTTAATTTAATCATAATCGCTAGGCGAAGTCCAACAAATCTACATCAGGATGAGAACAGACTTCTGGATAGATCTTTTGCAGAGATCTTTCACTACACAATATATTTTCTGTTTAAAATAAGTTTTCTTTGCGAGCTCGTGGAAAATAGGCGATAATTTCGAATTTCGGCTTGTCGCGACGTCAAGTTTTTCACTGTGCATACTCTGATACCGGTGCGTCCCGCTACTGAACACTGCGTAACTGATTCAGCTTTTGTATGACTGCGAGAGTTGATCAGCTTTGTGTTTTTTCACTTCAATCGCTTGTCAAGGTCAAGCCAAAGCACATACTGATGAGAACAAATGTACTAAACTTACTGGTAGATCTATCTCTTGAGATCACTGAGAAGAAAGATCGAGCGACTTCCTAAAACGCATGTGTTTAAAAGAAAACACTGTGTTCAGAATAAACCCTTTCAACGACGTAATGATATATTTTGTAAGTTGCTCCTTTGAACATATAATAACAGAAAGTTGATTGTATCGCACGCAAAATTTCATGAATCTGGTTAGCATATCTTTCCTTTGCGAATCTTTGGAACTGGGGCGATAATTTGGAGTGTTTCAGCTTGCCGCGACGTCATGCAAATAGTTGTATCACTCTGTAAATGACTAGATTCAGCCTTCGGCGGCGCAGCCGTTGGATAATCGCTTCACTTCAATCGATTGGCCCGGTCAAAGTATAGCCCGTATTGATGAGAAATGATGTTCTTCTTGTAGATTAGCCTTTTAAGATTACTGAGAGAAATGGGCGATTTCCAAAAACGCCTGTGTCAAAACAAAAACACTGTGTTCAGAATCAACTATATTCACAACATGTTAATAGTAATTATGAGTCGCTCAGCGGAATACATAATTACAAAGGATTGATCTGATGGTATGCAAAATGTCAGTAAACTGCATCTAATACTTTTTCCTTGCGAGATCTCAGAACATACGCGATTCGGCCTTGGACGGCACAAAAGTTGAAATATTGCTTCACTTCAATCGGTTGGCCCGGTTAAAGTATTGCACACATTGATTAGATAAGACATTGTCCTGGTAGATTGGCCTTTTAACATAATTGACAGGAATGGGCGATTTCCAGAAACATCTGTGTAAAAAGTAAAACACTGTGTTCAGAACCCACCCTTTTTCAAGACGTTAATAAAATGTTGATAAGTCGCTCTTTCACATACATCATAACAAAGGGTTGATCTTATGCCACACTAAATTTCAGTATTGTACTTTAAATAGTTTTTCTTCGCGCGCTCTTGGAACTTGGGTGACGATTTCGAGTGTTTCGCTTGCCGCGACGTCAAATAGCTTTTTCCCTGTACACCGCGTTTGCGGCTAAGTCCGAAGCGGGAGATAGCGTTTTGGGGCAAGTTCGGGACTTGTTTTACTCATGAACCAAAAACAGCACGTTCACATACCAACAATCATTCAAAAGAACAACAACTGGAGAAACCCTTGCAAGTAGTTTGACGTTTTTAAATATTTATTTAGCCTTTTAAATCTTCAGAGAAAAGTAAAAAAAAAATCACGGCTGTGGCCGCCATTTTGGATTTTCTCTGTGGGCCTCCCTACATGTGGGGGTTACTGGTTTGGGCTGAAAAAAACCCAACTCCACCTAAAATTCAAGCGCCTATGGGGCTGAATTATGCAGCATAAATTGTGAAACATCAGGATATCTCACACTTTCAATTCTGCCATCATGTCAAATCTGACAACAAACCTACCCACAAAATGTCATAAATATCGGTGTAGAATTGAGACTTAACGGTTTTTAACTGCCAAAAATAAGTTTTTTTGACTGGAATAGTTTGTCTTGAAATTCAGTTTGGGACAACGGACCCACCCACTAAATTTCATAAAGATAGGTGAAAATTTAAATGTAACGGTTTTTAACTGCCAAAATTATGTTTTTCTTCTGGAAAAGTATGGAGTGAAAATCAGTTGGGGACAACGAACCTACCCACAAAATTTCATAAATATCGATGAAGAATTGAGATTTAACGGTTTTTAACTGCCAAAAATAAGGTTTTTTGTCTGGAAAAGTATGTCTTAAAATTCAGTTTGGGACAACGGACCCACCCACTAAATTTCATAAAGATAGGTGAAGAATTGAAATTTAACGTTTTTTAACTGCCAAAATTATGTCTTTCTTCTGGAAAAGTATAGAGTGAAAATCAGTTGGGGACAACGAACCTACCCACAAAATTTCATAAATATCGGTGAAGAATTGAAATTTAACGGTTTTTAACTGCCAAAATTATGTTTTTCTTCTGGAAAAGTATGGAGTGAAAATAAGTTGGGGACAACAAACCTACCTTTAAAATTTCATAAGAATCAGTGAAGAAATAGGATTTAACGATTTTTTAACGGCCTTTAAATCATTGGTGATGTCATCATAACCCAGTCGTTGTAGTTGTCGTCGTAGTTGTTGGTGTTGTTGTTGTCATGTTCGTTGTCGTGATTGTTGTTGTTCTCGTGTTGTTGTTTTTGTTGTTGTTGTTGTTGTTGTTGTTGTTGTTGTTGTTGTTGTTGTCGTCGTCGTCGATGTCATTTGTTGTTGTTGTTGTTATCGTCGTCGTCGTCGTCATCGTCGTCGTTGTCAGAGGTTATTTCTAAAGATTTCATTGATAGTCTTTGTTCTCGTCACCAAGACTTGCTAAGAACAAGCTTGGAACAGCAAGAGTTCCAAGAACAAGATTAGAACAACTCATTACATCATTACCAGTACGTCATTTGTATTTAGAACACACTTTAGAAAAAAACTCTTCAGCTACAAACCAGTCACCCTCACATGTCCGAGGTGTTTGTCTAAACCACTTACTGAAATGTTTTGAGGTTTAATGACCATACACATGTTGAACCGGTGAGTGTCTTCCGCTGCTTAATTCGCAAATAACTATTTTATTAAAGTCCGCTTGAAACGCTCAAAGATGAAATTCCATGTTAAAAAGTGACAAAAGTTTCACATTTTCCCGTTGTAACAGCTTCCGATGATATTATATGAAAATTCTGATCCTCTGAGAGGATTCCCCGAAACAAAATCAGTTTGTACGCCTAATTTTAATAGAATTGTCCAAACAGTGTCGCTAATATTGTGCTAAAAGATGAATTCTAGAACAATGTCCAGACAGACACCACTTGGCAAAAAAATTTTCAGTGCTGGGAGATGAAAAAAAAAACTACCTCGCTACGCGCGGGCTCCGCCCGCGCTCCGCTTGGATAATAACAAGCACCCTGACGGTAAGATGAAAGGGGGGGGGGGGGGGGGGGGTTAAAGAGGGGACGACCATAAATGCAACTATTGAACACATTTTGTAAAAAAAAGTATTCACAGCATAAACTGGCGTACGCATAATAAACATAACATAACATTAAGTAGATGTGTACTGCCGGGCAGTACATACCCCAAGCGAAGTCGTCCATCTGTGTGTACATGATTCTCTCTCTCTCTCTCTCTCTCTCTCTCTCTCTCTCTCTCTCTCTCTCTCTCTCTCTCTCTCTCTGTCTTAAAATGTGTCATCGATGACGTGTTTTCATACTTGCTAATGCGGCAGGCTAATCATGACGTCAAATTGAAACTTCTTGAAGTCTCTCAGAAAGGGACATGAAAACCATGTGGAGGTTACTGGTTTGGGCTGAAAAAAAACCCCAACTCCACCTAAAATTCAAGCGCCTATGGGGCTGAATTATGCAGCATAAATTGTGAAACATCAGGATATCTCACACTTTCAATTCTGCCATCATGTCAAATCTGACAACAAACCTACCCACAAAATGTCATAAATATCGGTGTAGAATTGAGACTTAACGGTTTTTAACTGCCAAAAATAAGTTTTTTTGACTGGAATAGTTTGTCTTGAAATTCAGTTTGGGACAACGGACCCACCCACTAAATTTCATAAAGATAGGTGAAAATTTAAATGTAACGGTTTTTAACTGCCAAAATTATGTTTTTCTTCTGGAAAAGTATGGAGTGAAAATCAGTTGGGGTAGGTTCTACCCACAAAATTTCATAAATATCGATGATGAATTGAGATTTAACGGTTTTTAACTGCCAAAAATAAGGTTTTTTGTCTGGAAAAGTATGTCTTAAAATTCAGTTTGGGACAACGGACCCACCCACTAAATTTCATAAAGATAGGTGAAGAATTGAAATTTAACGTTTTTTAACTGCCAAAATTATGTCTTTCTTCTGGAAAAGTATAGAGTGAAAATCAGTTGGGGACAACGAACCTACCCACAAAATTTCATAAATATCGGTGAAGAATTGAAATTTAACGGTTTTTAACTGCCAAAATTATGTTTTTCTTCTGGAAAAGTATGGAGTGAAAATAAGTTGGGGACAACAAACCTACCTTTAAAATTTCATAAGAATCAGTGAAGAAATAGGATTTAACGATTTTTTAACGGCCTTTAAATCATTGGTGATGTCATCATAACCCAGTCGTTGTAGTTGTCGTCGTAGTTGTTGGTGTTGTTGTTGTCATGTTCGTTGTCGTGATTGTTGTTGTTCTCGTGTTGTTGTTTTTTGTTGTTGTTGTTGTTGTTGTTGTTGTTGTTGTCGTCGTCGTCGATGTCATTTGTTGTTGTTGTTGTTATCGTCGTCGTCGTCGTCATCGTCGTCGTTGTCAGAGGTTATTTCTAAAGATTTCATTGATAGTCTTTGTTCTCGTCACCAAGACTTGCTAAGAACAAGCTTGGAACAGCAAGAGTTCCAAGAACAAGATTAGAACAACTCATTACATCATTACCAGTACGTCATTTGTATTTAGAACACACTTTAGAAAAAAACTCTTCAGCTACAAACCAGTCACCCTCACATGTCCGAGGTGTTTGTCTAAACCACTTACTGAAATGTTTTGAGGTTTAATGACCATACACATGTTGAACCGGTGAGTGTCTTCCGCTGCTTAATTCGCAAATAACTATTTTATTAAAGTCCGCTTGAAACGCTCAAAGATGAAATTCCATGTTAAAAAGTGACAAAAGTTTCACATTTTCCCGTTGTAACAGCTTCCGATGATATTATATGAAAATTCTGATCCTCTGAGAGGATTCCCCGAAACAAAATCAGTTTGTACGCCTAATTTTAATAGAATTGTCCAAACAGTGTCGCTAATATTGTGCTAAAAGATGAATTCTAGAACAATGTCCAGACAGACACCACTTGGCAAAAAAATTTTCAGTGCTGGGAGATGAAAAAAAAAACTACCTCGCTACGCGCGGGCTCCGCCCGCGCTCCGCTTGGATAATAACAAGCACCCTGACAGTAAGATTAATAGGACGACCATATGCAACTATTGAACACATTTTGCAGATAAACTGCGCTAGCCCCCCAACGCATAATAAACATATCATATCATTAAGTAGATGTGTACTGCCGGGCAGTACATACCCCAAGCGAAGTCGTCCATCTGTGTGTACATGATTCTCTCTCTCTCTCTCTCTCTCTCTCTCTCTCTCTCTCTCTCTCTCTCTCTCTCTCTCTCTCTCTCTCTCTCTCTGTCTTAAAATGTGTCATCGATGACGTGTTTTCATACTTGCTAATGCGGCAGGCTAATCATGACGTCAAATTGAAACTTCTTGAAGTCTCTCAGAAAGGGACATGAAAACCATGTGGGGGTTACTGGTTTGGGCTGAAAAAAAACCCCAACTCCACCTAAAATTCAAGCGCCTATGGGGCTGAATTATGCAGCATAAATTGTGAAACATCAGGATATCTCACACTTTCAATTCTGCCATCATGTCAAATCTGACAACAAACCTACCCACAAAATGTCATAAATATCGGTGTAGAATTGAGACTTAACGGTTTTTAACTGCCAAAAATAAGTTTTTTTGACTGGAATAGTTTGTCTTGAAATTCAGTTTGGGACAACGGACCCACCCACTAAATTTCATAAAGATAGGTGAAAATTTAAATGTAACGGTTTTTAACTGCCAAAATTATGTTTTTCTTCTGGAAAAGTATGGAGTGAAAATCAGTTGGGGTAGGTTCTACCCACAAAATTTCATAAATATCGATGAAGAATTGAGATTTAACGGTTTTTAACTGCCAAAAATAAGGTTTTTTGTCTGGAAAAGTATGTCTTAAAATTCAGTTTGGGACAACGGACCCACCCACTAAATTTCATAAAGATAGGTGAAGAATTGAAATTTAACGTTTTTTAACTGCCAAAATTATGTCTTTCTTCTGGAAAAGTATAGAGTGAAAATCAGTTGGGGACAACGAACCTACCCACAAAATTTCATAAATATCGGTGAAGAATTGAAATTTAACGGTTTTTAACTGCCAAAATTATGTTTTTCTTCTGGAAAAGTATGGAGTGAAAATAAGTTGGGGACAACAAACCTACCTTTAAAATTTCATAAGAATCAGTGAAGAAATAGGATTTAACGATTTTTTAACGGCCTTTAAATCATTGGTGATGTCATCATAACCCAGTCGTTGTAGTTGTCGTCGTAGTTGTTGGTGTTGTTGTTGTCATGTTCGTTGTCGTGATTGTTGTTGTTCTCGTGTTGTTGTTTTTGTTGTTGTTGTTGTTGTTGTTGTTGTTGTTGTTGTTGTTGTTGTTGTTGTTGTCGTCGTCGTCGATGTCATTTGTTGTTGTTGTTGTTATCGTCGTCGTCGTCGTCATCGTCGTCGTTGTCAGAGGTTATTTCTAAAGATTTCATTGATAGTCTTTGTTCTCGTCACCAAGACTTGCTAAGAACAAGCTTGGAACAGCAAGAGTTCCAAGAACAAGATTAGAACAACTCATTACATCATTACCAGTACGTCATTTGTATTTAGAACACACTTTAGAAAAAAACTCTTCAGCTACAAACCAGTCACCCTCACATGTCCGAGGTGTTTGTCTAAACCACTTACTGAAATGTTTTGAGGTTTAATGACCATACACATGTTGAACCGGTGAGTGTCTTCCGCTGCTTAATTCGCAAATAACTATTTTATTAAAGTCCGCTTGAAACGCTCAAAGATGAAATTCCATGTTAAAAAGTGACAAAAGTTTCACATTTTCCCGTTGTAACAGCTTCCGATGATATTATATGAAAATTCTGATCCTCTGAGAGGATTCCCCGAAACAAAATCAGTTTGTACGCCTAATTTTAATAGAATTGTCCAAACAGTGTCGCTAATATTGTGCTAAAAGATGAATTCTAGAACAATGTCCAGACAGACACCACTTGGCAAAAAAATTTTCAGTGCTGGGAGATGAAAAAAAAAAACTACCTCGCTACGCGCGGGCTCCGCCCGCGCTCCGCTTGGAT
>NC_090250.1:33368773-33376314 GCF_037325665.1 Littorina saxatilis | reverse complement strand
AACATCTTGGTAAACCCTCGGGGTTTTTTGAAATAAATATTGACTTGACTTGACTTGGTTACTGTACTGATGTGTGAAAACGACTTGATTAGACTAACGTGATACAAATATGTTTTATGTGACAGAATTGAAACAAGAAACAGATCTCGGAGTAGCAGTATAAGATGTGTGAAAAAGGTCTTTGTGCGACCAAAAATGAAGAATTCTTGCCAGTAGAAAACACGTCAGTACCAGTGAAAATGTCTGCAGTTTCCTTTCACTTTTGTGCTGACGCTTGTGTGCCAATATATATTTTGTCTAAATATGTGATATGTGATGAGATTTTGTTGTGATGAATATGAAGCATGCGCGTGATTTTACAGCAGTAAAATAGATGTTCTATGATGTTGCAATTCGAAGAGGATACTTTTGTTTATATATAAACTTTCTTTTCGCAAGGACTGATATGTATAAAATCGGTGCGTTTGTTTCTAAAAGTCTTTTAGGTTTGTTTGAAGAGCTTTTAAATGAGTGTTCGATGTTGTTGTGCTGACGATAACTGACCAAGTTAAATGGAAACGTTTAATGGTCTTTGTGTGTCTTTTACCCCAAGCATCGAGATGAACCTGTTTATAATATTCATATTTTACGTTTCTACGTTTTGCAATTGCATAGTTTTCTACTAGGCATGCCGTGCTTATTTACAGAGGTTAGATGAACTCTTCATACTTGTACACTTCATTACTTAGCACCAGTCCAAGTTTAAATGCAGTAGGTATAGCCACCTTAGTAGGCTATGTTAACCGCGTTGCAAGACGTGCAGGCATGGGAATTGTCCGCGGAAAGGCAAATTTCCGCCGAATTTATTTTTTGGTCTGCCGAAAAAGCAAAAGTGTCCGCCGAAAAAAACAATGGGAAAGGCCAAAATGGTTCTGAAAACTGAATTAAATGGCAAACTTGGAGCTCAGATGACACCAAATTGCACAATTCGGGTTCTTCGGAGAAAAAAAAATGTCCGGGGGAGGGCATGCCCCCGGCGGACCCCCCAAAGAAGGCTAGGCGCTTGCACATTTTCAGCCTTTTGTACTTTTTTCAATTTCCATGCCTGGTATGCTTGTAGTTGTTATTATTTAGATCAGAGGGTAAGAGGAAATGTGCACTGTGCAGTAACAAAACACACACAAAAAACGGACTAGAATCAGTACACTAGAGATGATACAGAATCTTTTACTTTTTGTTTCCCTCTGTGTTTGTTTGTTTGTTAGTCCCGAAGAAGTCTCCATAGGCGAAACTTTCATTTAGTTTTGTATGTGCTGTCCTTGTTTTGTTGAGTACAGAATTCTTTTCTTTTTATATTTAGTCAAGTTTTGACTAAATATTTTAACATCGAGGGGGAATCGAAACGAGGGTCGTGGTGTATGTGCGTGCGTGTGTGCGTGCGTGCGTGTGTGTGTGTGTGTGTGTGTATGTGTGTAGAGCGATTCAGACTAAACTACTGGACCGATCTTTATGAAATTTGACATGAGAGTTCCTGGGTATGAAATCCCCGAATGTTTTTTTCATTTTTTTGATAAATGTCTTTGATGACGTCATATCCGGCTTTTCGTGAAAGTTGAGGCGGCACTGTCACGCCCTCATTTTTCAACCAAATTGGTTCAAATTTTGGTCAAGTAATCTTCGACAAAGCCCGGGGTTCGGTATTGCATTTCAGCTTGGTGGCTTAAAAATTAATTAATGACTTTGGTCATTAAAAATCGGAAAATTGTAAAAAAAAATAAAAAATTATAAAACGATCCAAATTTACGTTTATCTTATTCTCCATCATTTGCTGATTCCAAAAACATATAAATATGTTATATTCGGATTAAAAACAAGCTCTGAAAATTAAATATATAAAAATTATTATCAAAATTAAATTGTCCAAATCAATTTAAAAACACTTTCATCTTATTCCTTGTCGGTTCCTGATTCCAAAAACATATAGATATGATATGTTTGGATTAAAAACACGCTCAGAAAGTTAAAACAAAGAGAGGTACAGAAAAGCGTGCTATCCTTCTTAGCGCAACTACTACCCCGCTCTTCTTGCCAATTTCACTGCCTTTGCCATGAGCGGTGGCCTGACGATGCTACGAGTAAAATGGCATTGCGTTCATGAGTTTCATTCTGTGAGTTCGACAGCTACTTGACTAAATATTGTATTTTCGCCTTACGCGACTTGTTTTAACTTGGTACAGAACCGCTTGACTGAATCGCCTTTGAAAACGACGTTAAACACCAAATAAAGAAAAGAAAGACTGAATCGCCATTAGTTTTGCAATGCATGATTTCTGTACTTTACATGAGCCTTAACTGGTGCCGCAGCATTTGCTTGTTATGTGTTATTTTTGTGTTAGTTACATGGACTTTTTACGCTTTAAAAAAAGGAGATTAAAACGATTATATACACAAACAAGTCGCGTGAGGCGAAATTACTACATTTAGTCAAGCTGTGGAACTCACAGAATGAAACTAAACGCACTGCATTTTTTCACAATGACCGTAGTCCGCCGCTAGTGCAAAAGGCAGTGAAAGTGACGAGCCTGTTTAGCGCGGTAGCGGTTGCGCTGTGTTGCATAGCACGCTTTACTGTACCTCTCTTCGTTTTAACTTTCTGAGCGTGGTTTTAATCCAAACATATCATATCTATATGTTTTTGGAATCAGGAACCGACAAGGAATAAGATGAAATTGTTTTTACGTTTCGGAAATTTAATTTTAATCATAATTTTTATATTTTTAATTTTCAGAGCTTGTTTTTAATCCGAATATAACATATTTATATGTTTTTGGAATCAGAACATGATAAAGAATATGATGAACTGCCAGTAAATATCTGTCAGTCCAACTTTGTCGAGCTCTCGTTTCAGCCATCTCACACTCTTTCTCGCTTTCCCTCTCTTTCCCTCCTTTATTTATTTATTTATTTATTTATTGAGTAAGGAGATTTCTATAGCGCATAACTAAAAGCACTATTTTACTATAATTACTTCATACTTCCATCCCTCCCCCCTCCCTTCCTCTCTCTCTCTCTCACTCTCTCTCTCTCTCACTCTCTCTCTCTCTCACTCTCTCTCTCTCACTCTCTCTATCACTCTAGATCTCTCTATCACTCTCTCTCTCTCTATCTCTCTCTCTCTCTATCACTCTCTCTCTCTATCACTCTCTCTCTCTCTATCTCTCTCTATCACTCTCTCTCTCTTTAAAAAAAACCCAACCCGTTCACTCCTCTGCATTTCACTCCTCAAACATTTTCTTTCATTGTTAATGTAAATGTGCACAGTAGCTCACGGTACGACAACCCGTTGAAATGCCAAATTATGCTGCGGAAGGGATGCGAGCAAACCACACGCGGCTACCAGGACGGGCATTTCTTAATCAAATATAAACTCTAAACTGAGTGCCTCCCCTCCCCTCCCCTCCCGAGTACTGCTATTCGAACTTTCGTAGTCGCCTGATAAGGTCAAATTATTGATGAAAAATGATAGCTTCACCTTAATATGTCGCTTAAAAAAATCTTGTTTCATCGCAAAATTCTTGGTATTTGCTTCATCGAAAAATCCTTGTTTCACATTGCAAGGGACGTTAGTACTCGGTGCACTGACTTTTGGATAAATAAAGTATTTGCATATATATATATATATAAAACCCATAACATTTTAAGACGAAATTTGCTTCACTTGCAAGAAACTGACATGCTTTTCTCTCTGTTCATAAGTGCGCCTCTTGAAGTTGGCGAAAAAACACTCAGTCTGCACAGTTTATCTTGGGAGAATCTCTCCTCTGCATCCCAAATTCTTGCACCTTTCCTTTGCATTTTTCGTGTAAATTTGTACAGCATCTCTCGGCGTGCCAACCGACTGTTTACATTATGTTGCGGAAAGGATGTGAGCAAACCTACTCGATGCTGATCTTTTCGTTTCGTCACGTACCGTCAAAACGCGAGATGGTTACACTTACAGGCATGAGCTTTGAGTTTCCGGGCCCTGTGACGGGCAACTCAGTAGTCTCCCTTGTCACGACTGCCAAGCTGGAGTGTGGGACTTACGTTGACATTTCCCAAAGAAGGGGGGGTTAAAGGACCAGACCACGCTGTTTTAAAGGTTATTAGAATCACTAACCGATGACTGAAGGTTAGAGAAACGCACCTAAAGATTCCAAAAATGTAAAGAAATTCACCGATTCGTAGCTTAATCATTGTGATTTAATTAAAAACGTTCCGCCAAATTCGTCTGCTAAACGAGACTTCGAAATGGCCGCCAGTAGACGAGAACCGGCTGTGACGTCACTTTGTGTTTGGAAACCGAAAGTTACAGCTTACGCTCAAGTGGGCGTTTGCCTAAATCGAGCATCAACAGCACGCCGAAGGAATGCGCACGGCTGCTGATAGCTATGAAGTATAGAAAAAAGGTTCAGGCATCAGTTGTCACCTTTTTCCGATGGGCTTACAACTTCTGCAGCAAGACTGATTAACTGGAAACGGCCAACACGATGTGCTGTGTTTCGCGACACTTTCTTCCAATGCGAACGCAGTTAAGCCGGCAAGAAAACCTGGCACACACAAAACAGCTGTTGCCTAACGCAGTTCCAGTTCCGACAATTGTTGACCACTCACAGGAGGTCAGAAACCGGATACCAATGTCATCAGAACGATCTGCTTTCACTAAACGCAGACGAAAGGAAGTGAGTACATGTATACTGAATGTGTTCTGTAAGGGATAGGGGTTCAGTGTCACTGGGCGTTTTTGTCAGACTGACAGTATTTGTAGTGGAATGGCATCTGTTCCTAATTTTAAGCACATGTGTTAAGATTACAGATTAAAACATATATCTGTTACTACATGCCCGTCCCCATGCACCCACCTTAAAGTTCCCTCTCTCTCTCCCTCTTTTACACTCACCTGGGTAATCGATGAGTCTCAGGTTTAATCAGTGTCCGTCCATATACACATAGACATTCACACAAACACACACACGTTGTTATAGTTGTTATCTTTTAATTCAGTGTTGTATTAAATGGATAAAGAAATCGTTAATACAGCAAGCTTGCATGAATAATTTGCTGTTGTCCTTTTTTTCAGATCAGGTTCTGTAATACAGTAATTATAATTAATACAAGTACAAATTCATGTTTGCAGTCATACTCATAGTGTGTGAGTGTGTGTGTGTGTGTGTGTGTGTGTGTGTGTGTGTGTGTGTGTGAAAAGCACTTTGATACTTAAAACATCTGTGTTATTTGATTTTATTACAAAACTGCAGTCAGAATATTAAGCAGACCTATTCCAACAATACATTTTGATCAGCAGTAAATGTAATGTCAAATTATGAACAACAATCATGTGAGCAGATATATCTAACAGAAACAAATAGTCTAGCAAAATAATACAACCAAACTGTACATGTATGGACATCATCATCCACATAAAAAAAATTGATTGTAGGAAGAGCACTCTGTGTTATTACCACTGCTTGAGTCAAACTGCCAGTTCAACTTTATCTCTGTGGGTTGTTTTTTTCTCTCAGAGTAACATGGGAAAAAAACCTTTAAAAAACTTGCATGCTACAGAGCTGGATTGTTTCTAGTGATCATGCAGCATGATTTATCCGCATAGAAAACTACTGAAACACCTAAACAGAAATAACAATGTCTACAGAAAAAATCCACTGTTTGATTGCTGTCTGTAGTACTCCTCTTGCTAACAGTGGCATTAAAATAATTAAAACAGCTATGCTCTCTTGGGGGGGGGGGGGGGGGGGGGGGGGAAGTACTCTGAGTACTTTTTGTGTCTACATAGGCAAAACAAAACTATGCAATGTTTCAGATTTCCTGACCCACCCTATGTTTTTCCTCCTTATCCTGGACTATTTTGGACTCTTACAAAAATGTACTTCAAAAATGACAAATCTTAATTTTGCAGGCTTACAAGGAAATTGACTCTTCTCTTACAACCAGAATACACCATGATTTCAAGCAAATAAAAAACTACATGCACCTGAGAAAAAAACCACTTTAATTCAAGAAGTTAGACCTCCTAACCCCAGCTTTTCAATTCAATTCAATACGTTGTTGATGTTGATTATGGAGCTTAACGTCCTCCCAGGTAACTAGGGACCTATATTGGGACATGATTTTTTATACAATGTTAAAAGTGTAGGGTGTAATGGGGGGGAGGGGGACTGCAGGGTGACGGGGTGTAGTCGCTAATAAATTTAAAGGTGCGTTTATTATCTAATATACCAGACATTTTGTTTTGGCTGGTGTACAGAATAACATCACATAAAATCGCACTCGCAAAACATACAAAACACATAAAATGTACACATCAGTACACACATAACCCAAACCACGCATATCCATACCAGCACCATCACACACATATCCACATACATACTCTAGTTTGTACATTATAAAAATAAATACATTATGATTAATATCATTACTAGTCAACTTAAATTCAGGCTCAAAATAGGTCTTAAGATGGATGTTATTTAGTGTAATGAAGAGATTATAAAAACCAAAAAAAGCTATGAGAAAGAAAGTATGAAAGAATTATGCCCATTCTCCAGTGAAAGTTCTGCTGATTGTGGTAACTTTTTTTTCTGTCTAAAACAGGCATCAGGTTAACTGAAGGAGCTGTTTGAGGGGGTGGTGATCCTAACACTGGTCTATGGCAACACTGGCCTATGGCAGCTACAACAAAGCTCTGCATACACAGCAAGACTACAATGCAACAGTGCCCAGACTTTGACTGCTACAGCTAGACCAGTTGACAAAGCTCAAGTTGTCACCAAGCAGGACGCCCCAACTGGTGACCAACTATATAGACTGAGGCTGCCTATCTCCAAATCTGCCAAAGCAAGAATTGTTATGCAAGCTCCACATTTCTGTTTGCAGTTTAAGCCGACCTTAAGTATGCAATGGTTATGCACATCCCCCCCCACACACACACACACACCCCGCAGTTGAGAGTTGTAATGTACCTTTTATTTATCTTACATATATTTGAAGCCTGTGTAGCTCTGTGACAGAAACAGGTCTCTGATGGCAGTGACCAGACAGGCAGGAAGAACTTTCCTGTTCTTTCGGAAAGTCAGTGAGTGTGCAACTTGTCGGTATGTTCTGAACACATCAAAACATGTTCTTTAATTTAAGCTACATAATATCATGTGGATGCACTGATTGGGTGTAAATAATAACAGCAATTGGTACAGTCAATTCACTAAATGTGCAACAGAACCCTAATCATCAGACATTTTACAACAGCAAACTTTAACAGTCCTTTTACTTTCCTGAATGTCATTATTATTTATTAAAACATGCATCTAGAGCAACATACATATAAATCTTCTTTTATTAAAGTTCATCTGAAATTCAGGCTGCTTTCCCATGCAAAGTACAAATGCAAGTGTCCATAAACCAGGGTTTAATACATGTAGTATGTGAGTGAGTTCTGATGAAAAAGTGATTGTGTTGTAATATTGGTTATTACTGAGTGTTGATGTTACAATGATTACATTATAAAA
>NC_090250.1:33338773-33363773 GCF_037325665.1 Littorina saxatilis | reverse complement strand
GTTTTGTATTGGTCCAAATGTTTAACTGACTTTTGTGTTGAAATACAAGTAGGAAAAAATCCTCACATGCATGAAGACAACTTCCCGTAATGACTACTTTGAATCGAGACTCAAGACATGGTAATACAGATCGAATGACTCACCGTTCTCCAAACTGAGCATTGCCCTATATTCTTTCCCGGTTAGAGATGCAACACCCCTCCCCCCCCCCCAATTTCACTTTCTCAAAACGCGAAGACAAACAAGCAATCAGCAGTTCCATCAATTTTAAAATAATGCTCTTGATAGTAAACTTGGCATTTATTTATTCTTTACCTTGAAGCTTATACTCGAGAGGCTGAGCCTGGCCCCTTTGCTATAGGGGGTGCATTTATTTATTCTTTACTTTGAAGCTTATACTCTAGAGGCTGAGCCTGGCCCCTTTGCTATAGGGTGTGCATTTATTTATTCTTTACTTTGAAGCTTATACTCTAGAGGCTGAGCCTGGCCCCTTTGCTATAGGGTGTGCATTTATTTATTCTTTACCTTGAAGCTTATACTCGAGAGGCTGAGCCTGGCCCCTTTGCTATAGGGTGTGCATTTATCTATTCTTTACCTTGAAGCTTAT
Organism: Littorina saxatilis; assembly: GCF_037325665.1. Classification (NCBI taxonomy): domain Eukaryota; kingdom Metazoa; phylum Mollusca; class Gastropoda; order Littorinimorpha; family Littorinidae; genus Littorina; species Littorina saxatilis. The sequence continues at coordinate 33,363,166 of NC_090250.1, read as the reverse complement.
ACTCTAGAGGCTGAGCCTGGCCCTTTTGATATAGGAGGTGAATTTATTAAGCAGTGCATTTATCTAGCAGTTTCTGTACCTTAAAGCTAATACTCTTGAGGCTGAGCTTGGTCCCTTTGCTGGACAGGACGTTTTTGAGCAGCATGGGGACGAAGCCTCCGGCCAGTGTGGCCAGCGTGGTGTTGGTGGAGGACATGGCCATCACGTTGCCGAACGCCATCACCACGATCATCACGAACATCAGGAACACCACGATGATCATGAACTTGCCCGTGGCAGCAAGCAGGTTGATGTACACTGGTCCCGGCGCTCCGTGCACGCGTACCTGATACAAGAAAGTGGGTACATGTGTACTCAGATCGTTGGCTGACACAAACATTAATTAAATGCCTTCTCATGTAGATAAAACTGCAAGCAGGTTGATGTACACTGGTCCCGGCGCTCCGTGCACGCGTACCTGACACAAAAAGCGGGTACATGTGTTCTTCTATTGATACAGATGGGTACATGAACACTCTTTGCGTGACAAACATCAGGAACACCACGATGATCATGAACTTGCCCGTGGCGGTAAGCAGGTTGATGTACACTGGCCCCGGCGCTCCGTGCACGCGGACCTGACGCAAGAAAGAGGGTACATGGGTACTTAGATCGATACCTGACACAGAATTGGGTACATGTCTTCTCATGTTGATAAAATTGCAAGCAGGTGGATGTACACTGGTCCCGGTGCTCCGTGCACGCGTATTTGACAAGAAAAGCGGATACTTGTGTACCGGCCATATTGATACAAATGGGTACATGAGCACTCTTGACTTGACAAACATCAGGAACACCACGATGGTCATGAACTTGCCTGTGGCGGCAAGCAGGTTGATGCACACAGTGTCTTGTACCCTGAGTAGTAGGGGTTCACTTGTATCCTTAATACGACAAACATAAAGTTACTTTAGCACGATAGAGTGAACTTGCCTACGGCGGCAAGCAGGTTGATGTACACTTGCCCAGAGCCTCCGTGCATGCGTACCTGAGGCAGGAAGGTTGGTACGTGAGTACTCAGATCAATTTTGTTGGTAAATTACCACGTTTGATGTCACATGGATCAGGATGTATCACTATGATGATCACGAAATCCCCCCCCCTCCCCCCATCGAACTTTGGGCGCCAATATAATCGTTTCAAGCATAGAATGCAAATGAAAACAAACCCACTTATGTCCTGACAATTTATACAGAAAAGAAGGACTTACCAACAAGTATTAGGCGAAAAGAAACACTTATTAGCCTTACCTCGCACAATTTCTGGAACAATCTGAGAGGAATGCGTGGCGTGTCGTGGGAGTCTAAAAATAGCAGCAGCTGACCCACTTTCCATCGGATTTCCTTTTTGTCAAAGTTGAGCTGAGGCTGCATTTCGTTCAGTTCGTCTACACACTTCACCTGTAACAAAACAGGGTTCTCAATCATGCTTCAATAATTGAATGTTGAGTCGCCACTTCGAAGAAAGATTGTCTTTGGCACAGATATTCTTCAATATATGGCATATGTATTTGGTGCCAACATGACAAATTTTTTAAAATATGTTTTTATTGGTTTAAACACAATTTTATTCAAAATACATGACATGAAACAATTGACAAAAATGCAGCTAGGACACGAACTCAAGCAGATGCTTATTTGACGTGACCATAACAATGCTAAGTTACACAAGTTTTCATGATGGTGGACAACACAATTATTAACCAGAAGAACAAAATGTAGGAGGGGGGTATGGGGAACTTAATCAAAACAGGAGGATTTACAGAGAAAAAAAAATTAATAAAAGAAAAAATAAAAGAAAAAAATAAAGAAAAAAATAAGGTGAGACTATGAATGAAGCGCGTGGGACGAGAACATCGATGCTGAGACATGTATGCAATAAGTAAGTTCAGATAAATGTACATTTTCATGGAGAGGGCAGCATAGTTCGTTACGAATGTATGGAAGAAAACAACCACACACACACACACACAAAATAGAACAGCAAAACAAAAACAAAAACTCAATGATAATTATTACTTATGTTAAATATGTAATTGATGCAACAACACTGAGAGGCGGGTTTACGTTCTCCTGCACACAAACATACACAATACCAGTACGTAGGCTAATCCTTCAAGTTAGTCGACCAGATTCAGCAATAAAGGATTGGACCGACTCGAAAATCAATCGGTGTATTTATGCGAAATGAATGTTGCTCGCTGCCTCTTAATAATGTTTCCACGTGTCTAAAATTAGCAGGCAGTGGACATACGAGCATTTTCAAACAACGTGCAGTATAACAAGTAATGTTCAGCTGTTTCGTTCCGGTTACCGCACGCACACTGTGGGTTATCTTTTAAATGGCGTTTGCATAAATCGGAATTAAGGTTACTCATGTTTAAACGCATTCTGCTGTGTTGTATTTCTACCTGTCTTTTTCCAAAATAATAATAAACTGGCACATGATGATGAAGACTTTGTAAATAATACTTAAACTCGCTAATTGAGTTTGTGGTTTTAACCACATCAGGCAGATCATTCCATAAAATTGTAGTCGAAGGAACGAAGGATGTTCGGAAGATTTCTGTCCTGTGAGCTGGTACAAATCTTTCAAGTGGTCGTCTTCTGTGATAAGGATTTAAGGATGAAACTAGTGGTGGCAAAAGGTCAACTAAATATAGGGGACATTTACCATGAACCATGTTATGATATAAAATCAATTTATGTTGTCTTCAGTGTTCCTTTAGACTACAAAATCCGCTTTCTTTGTAAATCTTACCATGACTGGTTCTCCGCACACCGCCAATTATAATACGTAAAGCTTCACGGTGTAGTTTTTCCAGGGTGTTCGACAGGGCTTCAGTACAATTATCCCATAATACATAAACATAGTCAAAATGTTGCAAAATAAAGGATTTGTACATTATTTCCAAACTTTTTCTGCATAACTTATACTTATAATGCCTTAAACAATTAATCAACAAAGTGGTCTTTTTCACAATACTTCTGACTTGAGCGTCCCATTTACAGTCATTTTGCAAAATAATACCGAGGTGTTTGTGTTCCTTTGTGTCTTCCAAAACAATTCCATTGAAAAATAACGGGTCAATTTGGCTTAAGTCACGTTTTATATTCAGCAATTTGGTTTTTGTTTCATTAAATGTGACTTTCCAACGTGCTGCCCAACAACTAATTTTATCGAGGTCTGTATTTAAAATTTCGGCACGTCTTACCTGATCATTCAATGCAAGTGACATGCTAGTATCATCAGCAAACAATTTAATAACAGACTCAATATCATTTAAAATATCATTTATATAAATCAAAAACAACAAAGGGCCTAACACAGAACCTTGAGGAACGCCTGCTTGTATACCTTTCAGCTCTGACTTAGCTCCTTTAACGACAACTAATTGAACACGGTTTGCTAAGTAACTACAAAACCATGACAAAAGTCGACCTCGAACACCAATCGATTCCAATTTTACTAATAATCCTTTGTGCCAGACTTTGTCAAAAGCTTTTGACACATCAAAAAATACCGCCTGTGTTGTTAAACCGCTGTCGTAATTTAAACATACATCATTATATATAGAGACAAGTTGACAAATCGTCGAGTCGCCGGGTATAAAACCTGACTGTGTAGGTGTGAGTGTGTTGTTGGATTGTAAAAAGAGATATAGGTTCCCGCAGTGGGGCACTGCGGTTATGAAATTAAAGGCCCCTCCTGTTTTTGGAACCGCAGGAGCTTTCTAGTTTGCTGTTAGGTAGATTTTTGGTTCCTCTTTCCTGTCATGCTCTCTTTTTCTTCATGAATTCTTTTCTTTTTTCTGCCTTCTTGCTCATTCACCTGTATTTTTTCCAAAAAATCTCTTCTCTTGCCGCTTGTCTCGCGATTCATGTATAGTTTAATCTGTTAGTGTTCTGATGTAAGCCCAGCAGTAGATAGGTTAAGCCTATTTTAACATACTGGAAACTGGTAATCTTCCAGTAGGTATTAATTTAGTTTTACTAAAGCCTGCTGGGACACAAGTAATGGGTTAGTGCATTTGTAAACAGGAATCGCTTGACAAGTGGCCCCCTTCATCCCCCCTTCCTCGTCCTGATATGGCTCTACGTAGTCGGCTGGACGTTAAGCAACAAATAAACAAACAAACAAAGAGATATAGGTGGCTATGAATACATCGTTCCAAAACTTTGCCAACGCAACTCAACAAGGAAATCGGACGATAATTATTACAAGTATCCGCTGAACCTGACTTATAAATAGGCGTAACATTCGCAGTTTTCCAAATTTGAGGATATACTCCTTCCCTCAAACTTCTGTTCAACATATGGGTGAGTGGCTCCGAAATAACATCTATAGCTGCAATGAGAAGTCTGTTGTGGATCAAATCGGGACCAATGGCTTTTCTTTCATCAAGATTTTTAATTACATCTTTTACCTCGTTAACTGACAAAACAATATCACATAATTCGCAATCAAGAAACGACACTTGAGGAACATCATCATTTGGGTCTTCAACATTGGAATTTTTAATAAAACAGTTATTAAAGGCGTTAGCTTTGTCTTGGCTTTGTTCATAAACTTCGCCGTTGTCACAGATAGGCGGAATTTCGTCACCATATAATCCTTTCTTCTTCATGAATGATTTCACTAACTTCCACCAATCTTATGTACCAAACTGCGTTGAATCGGAAACTTTTGCGTCTAATTCAGAATAATATTCTAAAATCCGTTCTCTTTTCTTTGCTGTAACAAGGTTACGTGCCAGGCGATAACTCAACCAATCTTCCGGCTGTTTACTTGTTTTGGCTTTCAAATGAATCTGATCACGTTGGTCTATTAACATTAAAATTTCAGGTGTAAGCCAAGGTGCGTCGTTAGGACGTATCGTTACTTCTTTTACTGGCATGCACTGTTTGGCTATGTCCATAAATAGTGCAGAAAAAATATGAACACTTTCGTCAAACACCTCCTTCATGAGAATGTCTTGCCAGTTAACCTGAGAGAGTGCTTCGCAAAAACAATCAACATTAAGTTTACTATAATTAAAGAGTGTTCTTTTATAGGAATTATTTTTATTCACAATTCTGTTTGATACAAAGTGTGGTACACTATGATCGCTTCAAATAGGTGGCAACACATTCACTTGTTTAACTAACTGAGGGGTGTGGGTGATGATAAGGTCAATACATGTACTAGTGGTGGCTGTTACACGCGTTGGCGTATTCACAAGTTGACAGAGCTGGTGCGCCTGTAAAATATTCAAAAAGTTCCGCGATGGAGAGTTCAGGAAGTCGACGTTGAAATCGCCTAAAATCACAAATCTCAATAATTGGTTATTCATTCGCCTTAAGCTTTCATCAATTAAATCCTAATAATGAATATTAGCACTAGGTGGGCGATAGAATGAGCCAATCAAAATGCTTTCATGGCTCAACTTTGTCTCAATCCAGACTGCTTTAAGACCATCGACTTGGAGATCAGGTTAGCTTTCCAGTTAATATAGCCCTAACCACAGGTATATTATCTGCAAGTAAGATCATGTGCTTGTGCCCTAACTTATTGTTGTAGTTACAACATTTTGATGGCGAAGCTCTTCCTTTCACAGCTGAAGGCCGCAGTGGGGTCATTACAGTATAAGTTTACTTGAATGTGACAATCACGGAACGTTCGTAGTACGTGAGCTCTTTGAAAACAGAGAGCGTTCGTAAATTAAGGGTTCGCATTTACTGCATGGCCCTCTTTAAATAGAAAACGGAAGTAAAGATACAATATTTAAATACAAAGAGGCTGATATTTTCATGAAAGATAATCAAAACATAAACAGCAGAAAACAAAGATTTCCGAACATAGTTGCAGTCCAAAAAGCCGGAAAACATCGCCACAGGCTAGGAGACGTGGAGACGTGGGTTCATACAATTAGCCTAAAAACACGGCTGAACTGACTATAGAGAGACATGAAGACGGTACCACTACATACCAGGAAGGCGGCGTTAGCCTGCTGTGAGCTTGGCATGGAGGCGATCTTCCTGAGATCTTCTGTGGTCCTGTCAATCATTTCGTCAATGATGGTCTTGTCGAAGGTGACGTAGTTCTCGTAGACGTTGTTGTAGCAGTCGTGCATGTAGACGAAGACCAGCAGCACCATGCTGACGTACTTGAGCACCGACCCCGCGTTCACGATGATCCCCATCATGGTAAAGGCTAGCACCTGCAGAACGACAGATATAATGGCGTATCGTACAGCTTGAATAGGCACACTCCTTCCCGTGAACACTGTTCTGTTCATCATCTCAGATCTGGACAGGCTTTTACATAAGATAAGACCATCCCTCCACTTGAATGCATACCAAAAATCAACACCCTGACTGCCCCCCTGTAAGGAGTTAGAAATATATGAATGAATTCTTAAAAAATCACAAAAAAGTCTGACTGACCGCTCTACAAAGGGTACACATGGGACAATATGAGTCATCTAGTGTTCGTCTCAAGTATGGAGTCCCACAGGGCTCTGTATTAGGTCCTGTCCTGTTCGCGTTGTATATTATTCAAAAGAACTATCTGACATCATCTCCAAGCACGGGTGTGAACATCACACATATGCTGATGCTACTCAGATGGAGGATTCTGCGAACCTTTGAGATCTCCCGAAAGTGCCCCACAACACCGAACTATGCATTGAGTCAGTGAAGGTCTGAATGGTTGATAACAAAGTGAAGTTGAATGATACTAAGACTGAAATGATGCTGTCAGACACAAAGCATGCGCTAAACCAGACTGACCGTACCTTTGAAACCATAGGTAGCACCACCCACAGACACACACAGACACACAGAGACACACAGAGACACACACACACACACACACACACACACACATACTTGTTTTCCCCTCGTTATTGTGACCATTGGCCGGCCCCATCGTTGTTTTGACAGTGCCTGCTGAAGTGACCGTTTGACCAATAGATAAGAAATTCCACATCAAGCTTATTTAAATTGGCCAAAAGTGAATGTGCATAATTACACTCACATACACTCAATATTTCAATAAACTGAAACACCGCCTGCATTGTGTTGACAAAGATGATACACACGATACACACTTGTGTGTGAACGTTGTTTTGACCGGGGTATACATGTTTTCCCCTCGTTATTGTGACCATTGGCCGGTCCCATCGTTGTTTTGACAGTGCCTGCTGAAGTGACCGTTTGACCAATAGATAAGAAATTCCACATCAAGCTTATTTAAATTGGCCAAAAGTGAATGTGCATAATTACACTCACATACACTCAATATTTCAATAAACTGAAACACCGCCTGCATTGTGTTGACAAAGATGATACACACTCGTGTGTGAACGTTGTTTTGACCGGGGTATACATGTTTTCCCCTCGTTATTGTGACTATTGGCCAGTTCCATCGTTGTTTTGACAGTGCCGGTTGAAATGACCGTTTGACCAATAGATAACAAAATTCCACATCAAGCTCATTTAAATTGGCCAAAAGTGAATGTGCATAATTACACTCACATACACTCAGTATTTCAATAAACTGAAACACCGCCTGCATTGTGTTGACAAAGATGATACACACGATACACACTCGTGTGTGAACGTTGTTTTGACCGGGGTATGCATTGTATTGACTTTCCGTGGTAGTGTGATATTGTATATATATGATATAAGGTAGTGTGCCTTTACATTTTAACTTGCTCCTTTCAAAACCTTCTATTGGCACTTAGACCAAAGAATCACAAAGCCTTTTTTTATGTGTACGAAACAGCTAAACAAAACGTGTAGCTTACTTTGCAGTGCATAATCATGAAGCTTTTTAAAATGAAGTTTAATTATCATATTTGAAGGTGGTGGATACTATAAGTGTTATCAGGGACCTATATTAGAATCAGTCTGTCAGTTACGTTTTTTTTTTCCTTCTTGTAATGAAAGGTATTTTTATGATGGCGCTCAGTTCCCTTGCGTTTGTTCATCGACATTTTAAGATACCTTCACATTTGAAATTGCATTTTATTTTATTTACTTTGACTTCCATTCATTTAATGATGGGCTTGTTTAGCATAATTGCTTTTGTATACACATGCATTTTACAGTCTGTGTGTTCAGTTGTAGAAACAATTTCTCTTCTTGAGACAATAATAGCTTTTTGTTAACTTTCGGAGTAAGGATTTGAATGATTTTCCCTGTGGCGATTATGTCCATGCAATCTGCAATCCTGTGATCACACATCCACATACAAACACAATCAGTCAAATCATAACAATAAGCATGTTTTGCAAAATAACGTTTGGTAGTTTTTATTCCTTTTCAATGGCATGCAACAAAACGGTGACATTTGCTTTTTGCAGACATTTAAAAAGCAGTGAATTTATACTGTTATAGCTTACAACCAGGCTATAACAGTGATTGAATGTTGCCCCAGTTGACAAAGGAACAGGAAATAGAATGCATGTACAACTTCTCGTCTCAAACTAAAATAAAGAAGAAAAACAAATCTGAATATCTTGTTAAAGAGAACAGAGAAAAAAAGTGTATTTTGTACCTTCAAAACCTCTTAAACAGCGCTTACATTAGATTTAAGAATTCAGTGAACTTAACGTATAACAACGATTGAATAACTCTGCCCAACATGACAAAGAAAAAAAGACAGATTTATTTCTCTCAAACAAAACCTTCAAACCTGTTGAAAAATAGGCTATTGCCTCCACCATCATTGTTCTGACCGCCCATAATAAACTGAACTTTTGACCAATGTCCAACAAAATTCAAATTAAGCTAAATCAAACACACTCTAAATAAATAATTAAATATGAAACTGCTCATGATTAAAAATAATGAAAACACATAATGCACACCCGGTGTATAACATTGTTCTGAAAGGAACAATACACGGCTTTGACTTTCTTTAAACTTATAAGTGGGCCTAATGCGTTCATGATAATAATGCAATATAACACAGTAAGGTAGTCTCGAGTCATATGATTACATATTTGTAACATGGAAAATAAACCAATGTTAAAATACTGTGAGGCATGAGAATTGGCATATAGATATATATATATATATATATATATATATACAGATTATTTAAAACACTCCACTGAATAGTCCACACAATCAAAACAACTAGCAGCATCTTTAGTAAGGTCTATGCTTTTTCAATTGCAACAAATGAAAAATATACTTTTGTTTCTAACAGAAAGTAAGAAAACTGCCAATTTATCCTTTGTATTATAGCTTCCAACAAACGTATAGCGACGATTGAATAATTTTGCCCCAGGTGACAAAGAAACATACAATAAAACTATTTTCCAACTTCTTGTCTCTCAAACAAAATTGAAAAAGCAAATCTTCAAACATCCTGTTAAAATAGGCCATTTGCCTCCACCATCGTTGTTTTGACAGCACATGCTGAAGTGACCTTTTGACCGATGCCCATGAAATACCAAATTAAGCTGATCTAAAGAGCCAAAAGTAAATGTACCATAAATACACTTTATATACACTCAAAATCTTTCTTTATTCTTTATTTCTTTATTTGGTGTTTAACGTCGTTTTCAACCACGCAGGTTATATCGCGACGGGGAAAGGGGGGGAGAAGGGATAGAGCACTTAAAATCGAAATCAATCATTACATGTGAAACACCACTATCATTGTGTTGACATTGAAATGTCACACACGATGACCCAGTGTTTATGATACGTTATGATTGTTTTGACTTTCCTACTAGCGGACCGTATGGTAGTTTGTGGTCACGATAATAAATAATAATGATCACACGATGACCCAGTGTTTATGATACGTTATGATTGTTTTGACTTTCCTACTAGCGGACCTTATGGTAGTTTGTGGTCACGATAATAAATAATAATGATAATAAAGTTAAAACGGCTATGCCTACGATGCCTTCGGGCCTTGTTTTTGGCCGATTTGAGCGAAATTGCTGTTATATATTGCTCAGCCAACCTTAATTAGAGCAATCCTTACCCTTGTTATCCCAAAGAAGTACTGTACGCCCCCTGCGGGTTAGGGGGAAGAATTTACCCGATGCTCCCCAGCATGTCGTAAGAGGCGACTAACGGATTCTGTTTCTCTCTCAATAAAATGTCACACACGATGACAAAGTGCATATGACACTTTGATTGTTTTGACTTTCCTAATAGCGGACCTTATCTTTACTTTATTTGGTGTTTAACGTCGTTTTCAACCGTTCAACGTTATATCGCGACGGGGAAAGGGGGGGGGGGGGGGATGATGGGATAGAGCCACTTGTTAATTGTTTCTTGTTCACAAAAGCACTACCAGAGCTGGACTCCAAGTTTAACATTGGCGAACGACAAGAAGAAGAAGACAAAAGCACTAATAAAAAAATTGCTCCAGGGGCTAGCAACGTAGTACAATATATGACCTTACTGGGAGAATGCAAGTTTCTAGTACAAAGGACTTAACATTTCTTACATACTGCTTGACTAAAATCTTTACAAACATTGACTATATTCTATACAAGAAACACTTAACAAGGGTAAAAGGAGAAACAGAATCCGTTAGTTGCCTCTTACGACATGCTGGGGAGCATCGGGTAAATTCTTCCCCCTAACCCGCGGGGGGGGGGGGGGGGGGGGGGAGCGGACCTTATGGTAGTCTGTGTTCATGATAATAAATAATGATAATACAGTTAAACAAGGGCAAAGCCACAAAGAATATGACTCACTTGCTTATATTTTGTTTTGTTTTGCTGATGTAATCACATGCATTTTATAAGTGTTCATAGGTTTCATAACCAAGACGAGTTTTTATCATGAAAGCTTCCATTATTTGAAAAGTTTTGAGTGTTCAATAGGTGGTCAGTTGTCAATACATATATAGCCTCGTTTTTGCTATGCAAATGAATTAAAAATAGCCAACTGCCTCCACCATCATTGTTTTGACCGCATATTAAACTGACCTTTGGATCAGTGCTAAGAAAGGTCACATCTAGCTTATTCAAAATGCCAAAAATGATTTGCATAAACACATACTAAATAAATCATTTAACATAAAACACAACCACCAGTGTGCTCATAGTCAAAATTAATAAAAACAAATAAAGATAAATGTGTAAATCATTGTCCAGTACAGCTCAAGACACAAACCTGCACTAGATATATATCCACTTAGTGGTAGTGATCAGCAACAACATTGGAAAGATGATCAGTAGCTGAAAAGCTGAACATTATTTAGTTTCGCTGATTTCTTTGCAAAGCAGTAATCCTGTTTCGTACATGTATAGTTCTTGACGTGTAGCCAGGTACGAATTATCAGAGTCTCTTCAGCCTGAAGGCACTTCTGGATATCCTCTTTTCTTGGCAGCACTTGCGTGGCGATATATTTTAACAAATGAGCCTCCACTGCCTTCACCTCCTCCTCCAACCACAGTCGACATGGCTGGCTTGAACCTTTGTGGACACAGATATCACAAGACCTATTACCGGAGATACAAAGGTTAAATATGTTATCGGATTAAAACTTTATAAGGAACAATCATGCCAACTCAATATGAGCGCCGGGTAGTCTGGTGGTCTAGGCCGACAACTCGTGATCTCAGTGTCTCTATTTCGAATCTTGATTGGGCATGGACATTTATTTTCCCGAGTCAACATTTGTTCTGATTCTTCTTCGTGGCACTAAAGCTAGTACACTAAAACTGTCACATTTTCACTGTCAATCTTAGTGCTGCTTACATTTTGGTTGTTCAATGTAAGTTAGATATAGTACCTCCTCTTTTTTCCAATTCCTGGGACTCCCGTCCCCGCCTCTAATACACGGAAGTGTATGTGGGCGTAATCCATCAATTACAAAAGATTTCAAATCTAAATTAAAACCGGAATTACAGACCCTGTACACATTCATTTTCAAAGCATGGGACAGAAGCCACGAATGGGCATGAGAAGTGGCAGGTCAGTTAGCCATTGCACTTGTTAACTGATCCACTTATTTATTCATTTTTAAATAATTATACAATTTACTGCTTAGTTTTGAATCAAGAAAACTGAGCGACAGCAGAAGGCCATTTTGATATGTTAAAGCACGTACGGATTTGAACTGCTCTTTGACAAAATGCCGCTCTTAGTTAGATTAACAGTTAACTCGTTATGAACACAGACCTGTTTACATCCTGCATTAAAACCAGTCATAAAAACACTCTCCAGAAGCTACCTTTTTTTTTTGTGGACCGGCTCGTTCATTTTATTTAAAGATTTTCTTTAAAGTTTTTCAATTCAAAGAACTGTGATCTTTGCTATATTGGAGAAAGATTAATGGAGATCACTTTTAGACTCAAAAAGACTTTCAAATTCCGGCAACAGCACAAGTCACTGACCGTAGCAAGGAGATAATGTCGAAGCACAGACATACTGGTCAAATAAACTCGATGCGAAGCAGGCTCATGTTTTGCCAAACACAATTTGTTTGTTTCCATGTTCATTTGTGTACTGCATTTTGTAAATAAACTAATGCTGCGTCTAACCTCGGGACACGTTCGCTTGGTTCGCGGACGAACGACTGCAGTGACTCATGACTGACTAGCTTTGTTGTTGCACTGATCTCAATTCGATCACCAAAATGCAAGTGATTCGCTCTTCTTAGACTTCGCCAGACACTGCCACTTGACTTGATAGTTTTGCCGATATTCCTGTACAACTTGAGCTTTTTTGGTTGGCATTTTGTCCCCAGAGAGATCGGCCTTACGCTTACGACCCATGTCGATCGGACCGAATGCACAAAAACCACGCGTTGACCGACAAATACCTTGTTTTTGCACATGCGCAGACAAGGCTGTTCCGGTCGGCCTTGAGCTAAAAGGGTTTCCGGGAAATCAAAATCCCGGTGACTACTAGTACTACAATTTCGACTTTAAATTTTCACACACGGAAATGGTTCTCGTGACCGGAATTTCCGGTAGATTTCCGTAATACCGGAATTTAGACCCTAAATCCGTAATAATTCCGGGAGGGTAAACAGGTCTGTGAACATACTCTATGTTTCCTTCCAAGTGCTTTAGAGAAGGGTATTACCGTACTCAAAAACACAATAACTATACGCTCCTAGTTAGATTAACAGTTAACACGTTATGAACAGGCTCTATTTTTCCTTCCAAGTGCTTCAGAGAAGGATATTACCTTACTCAAAAACACAATAACTATCTAGTTTACTGGTTTTGTTCTACTTTAAAGGAATAACTTTTGTGTGGATTGAGTCAGCTCCTTAAAGCTCAGTTCACAAAGAGAAAGAAGAGGTATAAATACAATGATTATGTTTCCACTCACTGTTGCGCGTTGCCTTTGATTTGAGCTTCTTTGGTTTGGAATGGCTCCACTGTTCAGGTAGGTACTCATTGTCAGTTGAACCTTGGGGAAAAAAAAAAGATGATAGATTTTCTCAGCTGGCTTATCTTTATTTCAAATCATTTGATAGATTATGCAAAATAGCAAAAAAAGAACAACAGCTAAAAGACATATGCTTTTAAATATCAATTTCGTTGTCAAATAACTAAACACAAGAGTTTCCACTATGGAATGCGGCCATTCAACAACTAGGTAATGGGCGCTTAGTTAATCGTCCGTACATGACGCCAGCATTTCTTTCTTTCTTTATTTGGTGTTTAACGTCGTTTTCAACCACGAAGGTTATATCGCGACGAGGGAAAGGGGGAGATGAGATAGGGGAAAGGGTGGAGATGGGAGGGAGCCACTTGTTAAGTGTTTCTTGTTCACAAAAGCACTAATCAAAAAATTGCTCCAGGGGCTTGCAACGTAGTACAATATATGACCTTACTGGGAGAATGCAAGTTTCCAGTACAAAGGACTAAACATTTCTTACATACTGCTTGACTAAAATCTTTACAAACATTGACTATATTCTATACAAGAACCACTTAACAAGGGTTAAAGGAGAAACAGAATCCGTTAGTCGCCTCATACGACATGCGGGGTGCAGAGAAATAAGGATGTGGAAAAGAAGACTTTTGGTAAGTGAAATAAAGGTGATGGATCCAGTCAGGTAGAAATAAGACAACAAGAAAAGAATTGGAAAACTGCAGGGAATAGTAGGGAGAGTTTTCTTGGAAGGAAATATAGGTGAAAGGACTGGTAAGGCAGAAATAAGACAAAAGAAGAGAAGAAACAGAACCGTTAGTCGCCTCTTACGACATGCTGGGTAGCATCGGGTAAATTCTTTCTAGTCCCAACCAATATGGGACTCCCCCTAACCCGCGGGGGGGTGACGCCAGCATGTTTCTAAATTAATTTATATGCAATAAAGCTTACTTTCGTTAGATGACGCTGAAGGAGAAGTGATCTGTGTGAATACACTGCATCTTGTGTTCATCATTGCCACACCAACAGGAGAGAATGTCCAGGAGGAAGGGGGCTCGCCTGGGGACATAATAAAATTATAATTAATTATTTATTGTATTAATTATGTTATGTTCAAAATAAATAAACGTGTGTTCGGTGTTATGAGTGTACAGGAATGAACTATTCTTCAAAGGTACAAATACATTTCAGATGTAAGACAATCAAATGCATCAACGAATGCAGTTCTACCCCTCATCCTTAACCCCCACCCACCCCCCAACATTGACGCCGTAAAAAAACACCTCCGACAAGCGTGTTGGACACAAACAACTCTGTGAGTTAAATTCAAGCTGTTCCCACTCGAACACAGGAACCCCCTGACCTTCATCCATCTCCAGTCGCGCCCCCATGGAAAATTGGTTGACTAAGGAGAAAGATATATACTGAACTGTTTGAGCATGCACTGCTGTCAGCAGCACACCGTTGAAACTTCCTTTGGATTTCTGGTGCTTCCTCATCATCAGCAGAATCTGACAAATACAAAAACATGAATAACCCTTGTGATATTACCTCATTTTTTGTTTGTTTGTTTGCTTAACGCCCAGCCGACCATGAAGGGCCATATCAGGGCGGTGCTGCTTTGACATATAACGTGCGCCACACACAAGACAGAAGTCGCAGCACAGGCTTCATGTCTCACCCAGTCACATTATTCTGACACCGGACCAACCAGTCCTAGCACTAACCCCATAATGCCAGACGCCAGGCGGAGCAGCCACTAGATTGCCAATTTTAAAGTCTTAGGTATGACCCGGCCGGGGTTCGAACCCACAACCTCCCGATCAAGGGGCGGACGCCTTACCACTAGGCCAACCGTGCCGGTCATATTACCTCATGCCAGGGTGACAAGTTTACACTAAATAAGTAAATGTATTCACTTTTACATGGAATGGCAGCTACAAATAAGAAATTAAATCTACTATGTTACTTTGTGGGAGTGAGGAGGGGGGGGGGGGGGAGAGAGAAAGAAAAGTCATGTTTGCAACTACAAACTTAAGAGACTTTCAGACACTGAAAAGCGACATCGCCATTCAAATATGTCCTGTCCCCACTCCAACACCATGTAGATGGGATGGATTCAGCCCATATTGTCCCTTACTGTCACCTACTGCAGTGGAGCGCTGCGGACTTAAATTAAGGGCCCCTCCTGTTTTTGAACACCAGGAGCTATCTAGTTTGCTGTTAGGTAGGCACCGGCTCATCTTTCCTGCTTCCTTACTTTCTTTTACTATCAACATTCTGTTCACAGTTGTTATTTCTGCCAAAGTGACCAATCGCATTTGTTTTTATCCGAAACTGGGAGTGCTTGCAGTACTGTAGTTGATAGCATGCGTACACAGAAGAAGAAGACTTACTGTCAGGTGCAGCTGTAGCAGGACAAGGTTGATGCATAGGCGGAGAGGGCTGGTTATGTGGCGGTGCCAAAGAGTCTTTTGTTGCGAACCTTCCTGATGCAGATCGTTCTGGAATAGGGCTGTGACCCTTTTCAACAAATTCTGTAAATAATAGTTACAATATGATAGAATAGATAAAATCCTAGATCGCAAGTACAAAAGTTTATGTAGTAAGTACCGTAGTATTAATGTTTGCTTTATTGTGTAATGCAAATTAATGTTAGCACAATATATCACATTGTAGTGTGCATTGAAGTATGAACGTTCTCAATTTAGATTTAAAACAAATACACTTAGTGTACACTACATTGGGGTGTGCACGTAAAAGATCCCACGATTGACAAAAGGGTCTTTCCTGGCAAAATTGTATAGGCATAGATAAAAATGTCCACCAAAATACCCGTGTGACTTGGAATAATAGGCCGTGAAAAGTAGGATATGCGCCGAAATGGCTGCGATCTGCTGGCCGATGTGAATGCGTGATGTATTGTGTAAAAAAATTCCATCTCACACGGCATAAATAAATCCCTGCGCCTTGAATAAAAATTGAAAAGAAAAAAAATCCCTGCGCTTAGAACTGTACCCACGGAATACGCGCGATATAAGCCTCATATTGATTGATTGAAATAAAATTGTATTGGTGGTTCAATGTCACTAGCCACAACAAAGGCGATACCAGAGAGAGGGAGACCGGGATTCAAACCTGTGACTATGAGAGTCAGAGGAACTATATGTAGTCCACGCTGTGTACCGAATGAGCCATCCCAGCCCCCCAATTTAGAAGAAGAAGAAGAGGCAGAAGAAGCAGAAGGAGAAGAAGATGAATTTAAGAATACAAAAAAAAGGTTATTACAATACTAGATTTAGAGATAGTCTAGCTGTGTTCATTTTGTGCAAAAAGAGCAAAGGAATTCATGTTTGTTTGTTTATTTGTTGCTTAACGTCCAGCCGACTACGCAGAGCCATATCAGGACGAGGAAGGGGGGGATGAAGGGGGCCACTTGTCAAGCGATTCCTGTTTACAAATGCACTAACCCATTACTTGTGTCCCAGCAGGCTTTAGTAAAACTAAATTAATACCTACTGGAAGATTACCAGTTTCCAGTATGTTAAAATAGGCTTAACCTATCTACTGCTGGACTTACATCAGAACACTAACAGATTAAACTATACATGAATCGCGAGACAAGCGGCAAGAGAAGAGATTTTTGGAAAAAATACAGGTGAATGAGCAAGAAGGCAGAAAAAAGAAAAGAATTCATGAAGAAAAAGAGAGCATGACAGGAAAGAGGAACCAAAAATCTACCTAACAGCAAACTAGAAAGCTCCTGCGGTTCCAAAAACAGGAGGGGCCTTTAATTTCATAACCGCAGTGCCCCACTGCGGGAAAAGGAATTCATGTTCAAAATGTCACACATACCTGCCTCCTCATCCGAGGTGATGGCTTCATCTTCAGCCACTTCCATCTCATCCAGGGTGCAGCGCTGGTGGTCTTGCAGCTTCCCCTTTTCAAGGGCAAGGAGTAATTTGCTGACTTTGGCCAACTGCATCATGTCTGATGGGAGGCGGTAGTACTCGCGGTGTCCCATAAACTGAGCAAGGGCATCCAGCTCGTTGTCCTTCAAACTGACTATCTGGGACAGAGTAGCAACCTGCTTTCGAAGTGAAGTAGATGTGATGAACTGTGGCTCTGCCAACTGCGCTGATGTCACAAACTTTCGAAGCGTGTCAGATCCCCGAATGTGCCCCTCCGACTGAAAGAATGAGCAAGAAAACACAAATTTGTTGGAGCCGCTGACACCAGCATCATCCCTTTTTTGCACAAGCAGTTCCACAGCTGCTTTCACCTGTGCAGTCATGAGAATTGGGACAATTCGGCCACGTTTTCCGATTATCTCAATCCTGGTCAGCTTGTTACATAGGATTTTTTCAAATGTGCTAAGTGATTTGAAGACATCTTTCACACAGTCACAGCACCGTCGGAGGATGCCATTTTGGATGCGTCGTAAGCGAGACTGAGCTTCGACAACATTATTATGCAGTCCGCCGATACCGACAAATAGCCTACCTGGAAGCTTTCGTGGGCACAGAAAATGAGCCAGAGGACTTCGCTGATACTGCCTGGCGCACTTCAGTTCCTGCCATCATTCAGAATTGCCAAATCGAACAATCAAAAAGAGTACGACTGAGGAAGTAACTGGGACATTCTTCGCTGTTCCTTCCAACTGGCAACTCAACTGAACTTGTTAGCCTTTGTTGGTGATCTGTTTCGACCGTATATTTTTGTTCTTTTTTCATTATAAATGCCTTATTTTGTCTGAGAAAAAGAACCAGTTGCTGAAAAAGAATGCACAACTCTGATGCATGTTTTTCAGAGGCAAAAGAACATAGACTGCAGATAGCAAACATATTTCATTGCCTTGGTCATCACAGGAAACTCACAAGTAATGCAGGTCAAACATTTAACAAATCAAATCGCAAAAACAAAATATCTTCAGACAGGGCAACAAATAATCTACTCTATAAAAACTCACCATTTGGGAGTCAACTGAGTGATGGCTGCTTATAGAGTCCTCTGTCACAAGCGCCTGTGGTTCGAAGCTGCAGTCAACTGTAGGAAAGACAGACAGAAAGCGCCTGTGGTTGCATGATGCTTGGGACTTAACCTGTTTTTGAGCTTCATATTTCCCCTTTACGTTGGTTTACAGTTAGAACAGTCTAGTTAACTGTTTTCATATTTGTGTATAATAAATTTGATATGGGAGATTTTACTTCATTCGTACTGAAGCTTGCGTAGAGTCCAGCTAGATCAGCTGTAAGTCCTATTTCATAGACTGGACTGGAGAAAGGCATTATGGTTTGTCTATACATGCGACTCAGTTGCAGTCGCCCTCTTGTTCCTGAATCAAGCTGAAGCCAAATACTGGTTGAACTCCGTATATATATGTATCGTCTATCGTCAGACTACATCGTCTGTCTTCCGTCTATCGTCTGTCTTCCATCTACCGTCTGTCTTCCGTCTATTGTATGTCTTCCGTCTGTCTTCCATCTATTGTCTGTCTTCCGTCTATCGTCTGTCTTCCATCTACCGTCTGTCTTCCGTCTATTGTATGTCTTCCGTCTGTCTTCCATCTATTGTCTGTCTTCCGTCTATTGTCTGTCTTCCATCTATTGTCTGTCTTCTGTCTATTGTCTGTCTTCCGTCTATCTTCTATCTATCGTCTGTCTTCCATCTATCGTCTGTCTTCCGTCTATTGTCTGTCTTCCGTCTATCTTCCGTCTATTGTCTGTCTTCCATCTATCGTCTGTCTTCCGTCTATCGTCTGTCTTCCGTCTATTGTCTGTCTTCGATCTACCATCTGTCTTCCAACTATTGTCTGTCTTCCATCTATCTTCTGTCTATTGTCTGTCTTCCGTCTATCATCAGACTACATCCCAAGAATTCAGCATTTTCTCTAGTGGGTCCTCTATTTTCTCTGTTAACTGTGGGTCAGTCCATTCATCAGATTGGGATCTGCATATATATGAGCGTTGCATAGGCAAAGGCAATATTGCCGATTCATTACAAAGCACTGGAAAGACCGTCTGCTAGACTGCAGCTACTAGTTTTGCAAGGTGTGTTGCAGGAATTGAATTTTTACCAGGGATGTATTTCATAGACGGCAAGAATTTAGTTTTTGTACAAACTATATCGTCTGTCGACCAGTAACAGAAGCAAACCTGACCAGGTATGTGCATGCAAGCACTTAATTCATCCACGGTGATGAAACAGGAAGCATGCTTTATTGTTGTAAATATATATATAGGATATTGAGCAGCTTCCGTTGACATATATGGCCTTATGACCGAAATAGGTCCATGTACATGTGAGACTATCAAATCATAACCCTGAATTCTCCAATGTGTATCAGAATAGCAATTTAACTACATATCTTAGTCATAACTAAACTGTGTTAACTGTAGTGTGATCACCCCTCCAGAAGTATTGCATAACAGTTAGTTAGTCAGGGGTTCCACTGGGTTTTTGCTTTTTGCGTTTGCATACACAACATGACTGAAAAAATGCGTATGAGCCGGGGAAAACGCGTACCATTACAAACTTAATTGGGGGAAAAAACGCGAAGGAGAAGTGTGTTTTTCTCACTACGATTGAGAAGACATGCAGTGTTGGCGTTAACCGGTAATTACCGGTATTTTACCGGTTGAAACGAAAAAATCCCGGAACAAAATTGGCTGCCGTTGATTTTTAGAACTACCGGTCTTTTTTCGCTGGCAAAACTATAAAACCAGTACTCTGAGCTGGATTCTAACTGGTTCCAATGACCAGCCTACCGTTTTTTTCTGGACTGTTTGCTTCATAAAAGTTTGCGTACCGGTTTGAAAAAAGTACTAGCGCCATCACTGGACATGATGATGATAGGTAACTAAAAGAAGTCCCTTCATCAGATTCTGTTCTTTCACTTTCCGACGACAGATCGGTCTGTTTGCGTTTTGCAGTGGCTCTGTACAGGTAATAGGCCTCTAAGCGAGGAACTGAACTATTTGCATGGCGCTAAATGGAAGATATTTCAGCCTGAAAAACAATCACTGTGGGTCAGTCCGATGTAATCAGAGTAGACCCGGACACCCCTGGCCTGTAAACTGAATCGGCAGTGCACCAAACTAATGGCATGTGTGATAAGGCAGACCATTGTTTTGCTGAACACAGCAGGATCAATTATTTATTCTGTGACTCATGACCCCCCCCCCCAAAGAAATGTAATGCAATCTTCCTCTTCGGTAGAGCTGGTCATTCATAAGGCTATCGCCGGTGGCAGTGACCTAAGGAATAAAGATTCAATTCGGTAGAGCACTGGTACTATGGCCTCTGGCGATAAGTACACGAGTGTTAACAGTGATGAACAAGGCGGGTGGGGAGAATCAGAGGTGGGAGTTCAGGTGCTCTCTTCGTGGCTATTTAGTGTTTTGAGTGCAATTGTAATTTTGCGTGACAAAATGCAACATGTCGGTGAAAATGTGTACGGAGGCTGAAAACTGCGTATACTTTTGTGTGTGCAATAAGTGGAACCCCTGAGTTAGTTCCTTACTTTCTGGTTAAATCTTGCCTTTCAACAAAATAAAAATGGGATTACATTGTACCTGGATGATTGCTGGTGTCATCTGGCAATGGTATGGCAGGTAGACTCTTAGCCAGTGCAGCCTGCACCATTCTTTGGCCGTATGAGAAATGTGGGAAGTACTCCCTTGTTTTAAATCTCTGGCCTCGGCCTCCTGGTTCCACTAGTGACATAATAGAACATTTTATTAGTAAATTTTCATTTGATTAATAATATCATCCTACATACGTGAGAGAGACACTCGTGAGATAATAATCGTTCAAATCACACGTGTGTATATCATGTAAATGAGGTCATGTCAAGCAAGTCTGGCAGGGACCTGTTTTTCCACTGCTTATGATGCCAAAGTCACCGAGACAAACGTCATTATAGAAGAAAAAAGATTGCGCTCGCTAATTACCTTCGATGAATTTTTAGAACTAACACGTCAAGCCACACTTTCAGAGTGACGTTTCTTTGCTTTGACGTAATAGATTGCACGAGGCTTTAGAAGAGATCGAGGTTCCAAAACAAGCGTCTTCAATTTAGCTGCCTCGACTGCAGGACATTTTCAGTAAAATACACGTAAGTACAGTATGTAGGATAAACAGAATACTACATGGCTTGCTGTTTTGTACCAGATTTACACTCGTTGCTTTTTAAAATAGTGAATAGCTCGCTTTCGCTCGCAGTTCAATATTTAAAAAAACAACTCATGAAAATCTGGTACGACACAGCAAGCCATACATAGTATTCTCTATTTATACTTCCCTAACTCACATAAAAGCATGTGTACATTTTTAATTGAGAAGCATTGTCATTCAGGTGTGTCTGATCCAAAGGAGTTGGACTTGGAGTATGATGAGAATGCATTATGTCTTACCACTGACGAGTCTCTGTCAGATGATGAATTGTATGATGCCGAAGAAGGCAGTGAGTTTTCTGACACTGTGACAGTGACATTGCGTCAAAGATGGTAGTGGTCGAGGGGGACCATGGGTTGAATGTCGAGGAGAGAAAAGAAAAAGAGAGCCTATACACTGTTCAATTAGCGGCTATGCTAATTATTTTGTCTGTAATGAACTTAAGTTGATGAGTTTGGGGGAGATACAAAGTACCCGAGCTACTGTAACCGGACTGCCTGGTCTCTGGGAAGAGACAGGGATAAACCATGCACGGAAAAAGTACATCATAGGTTTGAGGGGAAGCAGTAATGTCGTGGACAGGAGAAGAAAACAGAACAAAAAGAGGATGAAGAGAAAAAAAGAGGAACAAAAACGTGTGCGTGTGTATGGGTAAAGTAAAACACAAACAGTAGTTGGTTTTTTTTCAACAGACGGATTTCGTCCCCAGAACGGAAGAATGGCTCCAATACATGATAAGTCCAAAGTCAGTCCAGCTTCGCCCGGTCAAATAACTCTTCACGTCCTGAACACATTTCCCTATTGCTAAGCCTCAGTACCGTAAGGATTTGATGAAAATGACCAGAAAGTGGGTATCTGTGTGTGTCAGACATGACATTTATGGGTTTTATGTTATAAAACATGTATGTAAAGTATACACGTATAATACATGTATGTATTATCATTATGAGTAGTTAATTAATGAAGAAATCATACTGTCATTTTAATTTGTAACTAGTATGCATTAAATTGACAGAAGAAGACTCATCGTGTAAAAAGCAGAATTAATGATTCGCATGCCTGTTGGACCATGATTATGGGGGAGCCGAGTCTCCACTCACTCACGTGCAACAGGTGAAAAGCATGAACATATTTGACGATGCACAGAGCAGAGAGCGACGTGATCGAGTAACCGGACTTTACGGCCACGCCAGGAAGTCGCCGCGTCGGCTGGGTGATGGTGGAACAAAGAGATGAAACTTTCTTTCTTTATTTGGTGTTTAACGTCGTTTTCAACCACGAAGGTTATATCGCGACGGGGGAGATGAAACTAAACTACATTAAGCTTACAATTTCAATGTCAAGCGATTGTCTGCTTCGAGTCCCAGCACTTGTTCTGCCCCTAATTCGTCGATAATATCCCCAAATTTGTCTTTACTGACTGTATCAGCATCACCAGAGATGGTCCCAAAATCTCCGTGAAAAAAAAATCAATACAAATCCATTGCAAACTACCAAAACGTTCACCAAACGAACGAACCGCGGAGCAGCTATGTGCTTGTTTACAAAGGAAGTGACCTAAATGTGGTTTTCAAGCACAGAGAGCGCTTCCGTCCTGTGAGGTCATTCCTAAGTATAGTAACAAAGTCGTGCGGTACAGGACGTGAAGAGTTTTTAATTAAATAAATCGAATTAAAAAAAAAATATAGTCGCACCGTGACTGACTTATTCGGTCTCCCTAATTCAACAGCTACTAGGCCTAAGGCGAGATTGAAATTTGAACATTGGAGCTAGATCTCAACCCGCCTCAGGCTCCTACACATAAATTCAGCAAACAAGCACAGACTGACACAAACAAAACATAGTTATATAAATACTGATAAAATCAGTGCTATTCGATCGCTTGTACGCACAGCTAATCTCAGAATCTTTCGGAAGTTAAAAAACCAACATGCATCGTGCCTTCTCAGTATAAGAGTATTTAGATCTGTGCACCACTCACCATAATTTGTTTTAATGTATAAGACTCTTGCATAGTAACCTGTACCAACAACTTGATAAGCCATTGATAATTAATGACTGATCAAGTTCTTGTTAATGTCACTGTCACTGGATTGTGAGCTCTAAATTCCAAAAAACGAGGTTAGCCATTTTGGAATGTCAGAGCCATGTGGCAACAGACCTGAAAGATAAAGTTGAAGGCGCGTCACTATTTCAAAAACAACTCAGTCAACTGTCTTTTCGTCTAAAATGGACAACAAAGTACTATAAATATAATACACACCTGTGTCTGTGGTAATGTAGCGGCTGCGGCGTTCACCCCGCGTGTCGGCGTCAGCCATCGTGTCAAATCACGGTTTCACGCGGCAATCCGCTCTCTCTCGCTCTCTCTCTCAATGTTGTCGCCAGGGGAACCCAAAAAACTACAGTTCTTGTTTTGACCGCAAAACACTAGCCCAACACACTCGCCACACACTCAACCCTGACAAAATTATCATAGTTTGGACAGAACCAATAAAATCAAATCCTTGTGTCACATGGTATATCTTAGGGCGGGAAGCTCGAAAATCGAGGCATCCGTTGTTGTGACGTCAAAACAACGGGGTGCGTCAAAACAATTCGGCTCCATTTTCGGGCCAAAGTCAAAACGACGCGGTCTTAACAAGAACACACACACACACACAGAGACACACACACACACACACACGCTCCCAGACAGACAGACATACACACACACATACACACGCACACATACGCACACATACACACAAATACACACACATACCGGCACACAAACAAACAAACGAACAAACAGACAAACAAACGTAACATGACAATCAAACTG
>NC_090250.1:33311689-33338573 GCF_037325665.1 Littorina saxatilis | reverse complement strand
TTTTCGTCCATAAATAATTTCCCTTCTTAATTTTACCAGGAAACAACATTTAAGTCTCGAGTAAATATCGAGGGGGAAATATGTACACAGGCGAAAGATGAAATCGTGACACCGGCCGAGGTTCGAACCCACGACCTCCCGATCACGGGGCGGACGCCTTACCACTAGGCTAACCGTGCCGGTTTACCCTTGAGTGACAGACGGACAGACAAAAGAATATACAGACAGACCGTAATTAACACAAACACACACACTCAGCAGAGCAAAGCGGTATGACACACACACTCAGCAGAGCAAGGCAGTATAACACAAACACTGAGTCTGATTTATGAGAATGAGAA
Source organism: Littorina saxatilis (assembly GCF_037325665.1). Classification (NCBI taxonomy): domain Eukaryota; kingdom Metazoa; phylum Mollusca; class Gastropoda; order Littorinimorpha; family Littorinidae; genus Littorina; species Littorina saxatilis. The sequence continues at coordinate 33,338,232 of NC_090250.1, read as the reverse complement.
TGAGGGAGAGAGAATTGTATTGAATTGAATTGAATTAAATTGAATTGAATTGATCTTTATCTTAACACTAACAGAATAAGAAATGCTAAAATGCTCTTTTTTTCATCCCGCAGACAGTCAAAATTCTAATCAAAAACAAGGAAAGAGATAGAAATAAAAGGAACAGTTATGACAGCTTTACAGACAGACAGACAGACAGACAGACAGAAAGAGAGACAAAAAAGAAACAATCAGACAGACAGACAAAGAGAGAGAGAGAGAGCCAGAGAAAGAGAGAGACAGAGAAACAGAGACATAGAGAGAAAGATAAACAGACACACAGACACCGACAGAAAAGTTGTGTGAAGAGCAGCTCAGCTGCTCTGCAGAATTTGTCTTACATTTTGGAAAGTTTTCTGACGATTTGGACGTGAAAACGAGACTGAACCCATGCAATATTTTTTTCAAAACTGCTCCGAAACTATCCCAAAATCAAGTAATTAAATGACATGTTGTTACTGTACGATAACTAAGTCTTTCAATCAATCAATCAATTTGAGGCTTATATCGCGCGTATTCCGTGGGTACAGTTCTAAGCGCAGGGATTTATTTATTTTTTATTTTATTTTTATTTTATGCAATTTATATCGCGCACATTTTCAAGGCGCAGGGATTTATCTATGCCGTGTGAGATGGAATTTTTTTTACACAATACATCACGCATTCACATCGGCCAGCAGATTGCAGCCATTTCGGCGCATATCCTACTTTTCACGGCCTATTATTCTAAGTCACACGGGTATTTTGGTGGACATTTTTATATATGCCTATACAATTTTGCCAGGAAAGATCCTTTTGTCAATCGTAGGATCTTTAACGTGCACACCCCAATGTAGTGTACACGAAGGGACCTCGGTTTTTCGTCTCATCCGAAAGACTAGCACTTGAACCCACCACCTAGGTTAGGAAAGGGGGGAGAAAATTGCTAACGCCCTGACCCAGGGTCGAACTCGCAACCTCTCGCTTCCGAGCGCAAGTGCGTTACCACTCTAACCCTAACTAAGTCTTTCCGATTTATTGTCATTCTAACTTGTTTTATCACACTCGGAAAATATCACACGCAAAATACTATCAATCAATCAATCAATCTTCTTCTTCTTCTTCTTCTACGTTCCCGAATCAATCAATCAATATGAGGCTTATATCGCGCGTATTCCGTGGGTACAGTTCTAAGCGCAGGGATTTATTTATCATTTTTTTTATCTTTTTCATTTTTTATTTTATGCATGCAATTTATATCGCGCACATATTCAAGGCGCAGGGATTTATTTATTCTGTGTGAGATGGATTTGTTTTTTTACACAATACATCACGCATTCACATCGGCCAGCAGATCGCAGCCATTTCGGCGCATATCCTACTTTTCACGGCCTATTATTCCAAGTCACACGGGTATTTTGGTGGACATTTTTATATATGCCTATACAATTTTGCCAGGAAAGACCCTTTTGTCAATCGTGGGATCTTTAACGTGCACACCCCAATGTAGTGTACACGATACTAGCGAAATTATTATTTTTTTTGTTTGTTCTATAAATGTGACATGCTTTAAGCTGTTATATACTACATTATAACCGAGATGATGTTTTTAGATCAAAATATGATAGTTTTTCTGAGATGGTGCAGACAACGTTAACCCTCATATAAATTAAATGTATTCCATGGTGGAATCCTGCTTGCACAATCTAATCTATTCAATCTAACCTAATCATAGGCACAATCAATAGAATCAAAATCACTCACTTTTATTTTCTTGCCTTTCTGCTATTCCTCCCGTCTGAGAAAGATCACCAAAGTCATCAAAATCAGGTATTTACCACTGTATGCAACAAGTCTCACAAACTCGAATTATCTCTCTTGCAAACTGACAGATTTAACACCCGCACCATATGATGTCTGACCGGACAATTGCTAATTTGTAAAAAAAAGGGGGTCCTTTACGTCCTCACAGGACATTTTCCTTTTAGGGACCTGAGTTGATGATACGCTAAAAGAAGAAAAGGAGGGAAAGAAAAGGGCAAGACCAAGCAATCCCGACCGTGATAGGACCCCGGCCCCGCTCTCCATGAATAAGGGAGGGGGGTGGGGCAATGAGAAATATACTCGGGGATAATTTTTCCTTTATATGCGTTGACTTCCTAGGGGAAGGACCATTAAAAACATGGATTTTTAATTCAATTTTAGTTTCGTTAAGAAAAAGATAAAACTCAGGACCACCTGTTAGAAGGTTTAAAAGTGACAACATTGTGAGAAAAATATAAAGAACATGCGCAAAACGTAATACTGATCTTCTATAGGGTAGTAACATTTGGATACATCATTTCATTGACGCACGCATGAGTTGCTATGCGGCATTTGTTTATTTTAAATAGGATAAAAAAGATCTATCTGCGTTGTCCGTCGACCTCCCCGCCACTACAATAGTCGCAGGGGAGGCGACGTCACATTAGCAGTATTAACTGAGAGAGGAAACAGCTATCCTCTCGTTTATATAATCATGTTGTTATGTTTATTGTGTAATCCGAAAACAGGAGTTTAAAATCATCAGGAAAAAAAAAAAAAAAAAAACACGCACACGCCCGCGAGGTGGGGCAATGCCCTTCCCTCCCTGCGAGCTGTGTGTCCCCTTTGTTTAAGTTAATATCGTTGACAAATGACGATCATATATTTATGCTGGCTTTATTTTATTTTGCCCCCCATTTAGGGAGTCCAGAATTACAAGGGACTTACAGTGATTTTTTAATTGTGAGAATTTCCTCAGACGACAGATCTCTGCTCCCCGCGAGAGCGCTGAGGGCCATGAGATAGGTGTCTGGTTTAGGGACGGACACTTTATTTTTTGTCACAAAACAGTAGGTATCCGTTAATAAGTTGATGAGAGCCTCGGGGCTCTGCTTCTGCCTAGCAGTCACCATAGAGGTGAGGCAGAGCTCCAGGTAGCCTCTCAGGTCTTTTTCTTCTGGTTTTTGGGTTGTTATGAACACAAAGTCTCTGTGACTATCGACTTTTTTGAGGACTTTTGCTAATTTGCGAAACGAACTAACTTTATGTAGGCCACGACCTCTCAAAGGGGTGAGAACCGTGTCAGTGTATTAACCAATCATATGAACACCTTAATTGTCCGGCACGTGCGCTCTCAAAATCCACTGACCAATAGCCGACGAGAACGACATCACTGCAGGACGGTCAAGTCATGCAATCCAATTGGGCGGTGTTTATGATGCTCCCCGTGTCGACCACTGTTGCGTCTTCAAATGTCCAGTGTCAATTGTATTGGATGATTCTCAACGCCCAATACCAAACGCTTATAACTTTTATCAACGCAACTTTTAACTTGTACAGCCCCACTCCCGTCATCCTCCCGGCCCCACCCCCACACACCCAGCTTTTTCTTAGCGTACAACCACCTCATGTCCCAAATAGAATCTTATTCTGGGGACACAAATAGAAATTTACATACATTCAAGTCGTGGTCAAAACAACGTTTATGCTTGCGGCCATTGTCACCTAGGCGAGACCATGAAATCTTGGCGAAAAATGTTGAATATCTTTATTGTACAAAATAAAACAAACTAACAAAAACCGATTTTATCTCACAGAATTTTATCAAGCTGTTCTCGCAACAACAACAACAACAACAACAACAACAACAACAACAACAACAACAACAACAACAACAACAACAACAACAACAACAACACCACTTCATGGAGTTATTCCATGAAAAATGCATGGATGTATAATTTCTATTCGATTTTGTTTTCGCTGTGTACAAAAGGAAACAAACAAACTGACAATAACCGATTTTATCTTACAGAATATGATAATGCTGTTCTGGCAACAATAACAAAAACACTTAACAGAGTTATTCCATAAAATCGCATGGATGTATTATATATTTTCTATTCGGAAAAAAACCACCCGAATGTTATGCTTAAAGTATTCCCATACACGTTTTAGGATTGGACATGAAACGGTTACCGAAGGTGCTTTTCCTCAGGCCCGTACAGACACTTCGGCATGCTTGAATTCTTTGACATTCAACAAGGCTTGAGTCGGTTTCGTGTAATCCCTTTGCCTAATCAGTCAAAAAAGTCATACAAAATGTTCCCGGCAGATATCAAACCATACGTGCAGAAGTATCGTCTGTTTCTCACGCGGGCTTAAAGCTTAATTATGATCAAAGCACTCTCTGAATGGTAACATGAAAGCACAGCTGTTTAATATTTTCCCACACACACACACGCACACGTGCGCACGAGAAAACATAAGACTTTCACAAGTAATGTGATTAATCAACATGAAATAAACTTTTTTGTTGGCTTCTAGCGTGAAAAAGCGCGTGGGTGGCACGAACATTTTCATAATAATAAACATCACCTTTATCACAGACTTATATCCCATTTCGTGACACCTACCACTACTCCACTACATCAAAGGATGTCTGTTGAGATAATCGAATGGTTCAAAACTTTCAAACCTGCGCGCATATTCTAAGCCGACTAACACATAATAGTCAAGGACATCATAAAATGGTTCTCGGTGAAAACTTGACGGAGGGCCATTTTACGACGTCCTTGACTAGATAGTGTTTATGGCCAAACCAAGCACAACGCGAGTGTGTCAAGTATACTCATGTGCATTGCTTCTTGGACAATGTAAAGAACACCGAAAGTACTTCAATGCCGTTCTCGAGTTACGTTGACTTTTACAAAGGTTGCAGCTGACACGGCTTACGTAATCCGGTTTCCTGGTCATGTGTGTGAAAATGTGTCCATTAAAAGCATAATCTTTAATTCATATATTATTTCAAAAAAGATGTTAAAACTAAGGACCACCTTTTGTTAAAAACTTTAAGAGTGAAACGTTATGTGAAAAATAGAGAAACTGTGGCCTATTATGTGTTTTCGCCGGTAGGTGTCAATTGGCAGGCCAGGCACTTAATCACGCTTGACTCCCCTCCGCTTATTAATAAGCGGCAATCGTTTAGCAAGCGCCGGTGTCTGCTTCAAGAAAGCCCTTCACACCCAGATTAAGTGAGGGAACATCGAATAGTGACATTTTTCGATGTGATTTTTCGATTTCATAAAAAACAATTTTGAAAAATAATATAAAAGAGATAAATATTTTGCAAATACCGTATCTGGGTGGTCTAAATCAGGCTACCATAACTTTCTCGTTGTATGCCTTTTTTTTCTTCCAAGTATATACAACTATTGCAACAACAATAAAGAGTTAACAGGCAAGTGATATTTAATTTAGAAATGGAATACGCTTTAATTTAAAACAAAAGCACAACGAACAAGATGTTTTAATTTATTTCGCTCCAAGTCAAAATTTAAGCAAAACATCTAAATAGTTTTAAATGCGCACGGAAGAATGTAGGATTACCAAAACCGGCAAAATCAACACTGGGCAAAACTTGACTTAAAAGAACGCCCCCCCCCCCCCCCCCCCTGTAGAATGTGCACTGCTAGATGCGTTGGCGGCATCCCATCCTGCCTCTCCCAACTTGCCGTATCCCAGTCTGCCTTACCCAATTTGCCGCATCCCGGCCTGTTGCTTTGTGTGTGTTAGTGCGTGTGTATTTGTGTTTGTGAGGCAGGGAAAGAGAGAGAGAGAGAGAGAGAGAGAGAGAGTGACTGAGAGAGAGAGAGAAAGAGAGAGAGAAAATAGAGAGAGAGAGAGGGGGAGACAGAGAAAGAGAGAGAGAGAGGGGGGAGAGAGAGAAAGGGGGAGAGAGAGAGAAAGAGAGAGAGAAAGAGAGAGAGAGAGAGAGAGAGAGAGAGAGAGAGAAAGAGAGAGAGAGAGACACTCACACATACACAGAGAAAGAGAGAGAGAGAGAGAGATGTCAACAAAATCAAGGAAAAGAAAAGCCTAACAAAGAATTTCAAGTGCCAGGCCTTTAATTCTGCGAGACGCCAATTCATGCATCAAGTACTAAGCAACACAATACCATAGTTAATTCTGTTACGAAACACAAAGCAAATATTTCAAAGATAAAATCTACAAGACTTGACTAAAATTAATGTAAAAAATCAACAAGAAGAAACAGAGGCGAAAACAGTATTTGACTTTCAATGAAACCTGCGCGCATATTCTAAGCCGACTAACACATAATTGTTAAGGACATCATAAAATGGTTCTCGGTGATAACTTGACCGAGGGCCATTTTACGACGTCCTTGACTCGAGTGTGTGACGTATTCTCATATGCGCTGCTTCTTGGGCAAGGTAAAGAACACCAATACTTCAATGCCGTTCTCGAGCTACGTTGACTTTTACAAAGGGTACAGCTGACACGGCTTACGTAATCTGGTTTCCTGGTCATTTGTGTGAAAAATCTGTCCGACAAAGAAAACTGCCCAACGAATATAGATAACTCGGTCGAAAAAAATACTACCAGCAAAATATCTACCCCCCCCCCCCCCCTCCCACCTCCGCCGAAGAAAGAGCACGGGATTCAATACATGATGATAGTTATTAAACACAAAGCAGTTGTAGCTAGGTTCAAGGCAATCACAAGATAGGAAAGCTTTCGAGTCATCGACAATCATTCGGAGGTGTGTTTTGGAACAAATGTTGGAGAAAAGGGTAAATGTCGGCTTCTTTTACAGACACTATCTAGTCTTATGTTTCTTATTTGTTTGACCCTCTTAGGATTATGGAGTTTTATGCACTGCCTTTTATAGTTAACTAAACTTTTGTATTTGAATTAGCCCATTGCAGTTGGCGTAGGCCTTAAGCTTATTTAAATCGCTTGTCCAGTATTTAATTTAGTTCTCAATTTTTGTATGAACTCAAATGTTTAGTGTTCTTAGTATGTCTTGCTAAACTAAGTTCTATTTAATCAGAGTATGTTTGCGTGTGCTTATACTTAGTGATATTGTAAAGCGCATAGTGCTTTTCGTTATGCGCTATAGAAATCTCCTTAATAAATAAATAAATAAATAAATAAATAAATAAATAAATAAATAAATAAATAAATAAATAAATAAATAAACATTCAAAACTGTGTAAAATGGTCGAACTGAAGTTTTTGCACAACAAATATGACCATAACAATTATTTCTTAAACTCAAAGTACTGGACAAATTAACCCCTTCGTTGTGAAGTTACACACGCGCAATGTCGAGACAAATTCATCAAAGACATGAACGCAATCATCCATGGAAAACGCGCTGATCATGCCTGTAAGGGCTGTTTTAAAGTCACTGAATGTCTAATGTTGATTGAGGTACACCATGTATGGTAACACTTATCTCCCAATACCCCCTCGGACAGTTCTAGAACCCCTTGCAATGCTTAAAAGATAAACTCCATTTCCTCACTTCATTTTGGCAGTTCAAAACTGTCAAAAACATGATTTCACATTTTGGTCATGCTCGCAATATAGTTATCTCCAATCGATGCTTCATAATATTCTGCATGTTTTAGTTCTGCAGTTGCTCATACATCTTTTTATAGACATCTGAAGACGTGTGCTGCTCACATACAGATCAGCATAAATCCATTTACTACTTAGATTGTTTAGTGTCTATATGTTATTTGCTTGTCTGTCTGTCTTGTGCGTACTCCTTCTCAAACATAAACAAACTCGGACATATTCAAAGATAGTCTACATAATTATGATCCAGAGACAGCCAGCATGCCTCTTCCTTGTTCTCCGACAAAAGAAAACTTCCTTGTGGCCTATTGTGTGTTTTCGCCGGTAGGTGTCAATTGGCAGGCCAGGCACTTAATCACGCTTGACTCCCCTCCGCTTAAGCGGCAATCGTTTAGCAAGCCCCGGTGTCTGCTTCAAGAAAACCCTTCACACCCAGATTAGTGAGGGAACATCGAATAGTGACATTTTTCGATGTGATTTTCGATTTCATAAACAACAATTTTGAAAAATGATATAAAAGAGATAAATATTTTGCAAATACCGTATCTGGGTGGTCTAAATCAGGTTTCTTGTCAAACGTAAAATGCAGTATAGAAAAAACCCGTTGTGTTGGAATTTAAGACTAAATCAATTTGGGTCTACTTGTAGAAACAGTGTTAATAAATGTTCAACAAATGCTGAAAGAAACAATTGGCAGCACCCTTGAAACGCTTGGCATGTATATTAAATGTTGAATGTATATTGGTTAAGAACAAAAGTAAGGCAATTTCGTTACTTTTGATTTGGACCCCTACCTCAATAGTTCTTTGAATGTTCGCCTTCTTTTATATTTACGGTACCGAGAAGCCTTCAACAGATGTATACATGTATAACTAATTCAATAAGTTTTTCGAAGCATCCTATTATAAACTCTTACGTTAAATGTCTGACCTTTTTGTTTTTGTTTTTATTTGTTTCTGTTGGGTTTCAAACAACATTCTGTGAGATAACCTTTAAGGTCATCGCCGTAACAAGAACACTGTTCTTCCTTTTTAGGCTTTTATAGTCCATACAATATTTGCTGGCTTACACCCGTCAATTTTACGTGTATCAGTTCATGAACTATGTGCCGGCTTTTACCCATCTATGTTATCTTTCCCCGGTCAAGGCAATATCTTGAAATGATTGTTGAAACTTCAGAGAACCCTTTGCTTAAAGTTCCAAAGATTGTTTTTGTTTTGGAGCTTTCCATTCTTTTCGATCATGAACAAGGAAATAGCTGAATGAGTATGACGCATTCTCTAAAGCTGTCCTGGGGTACAGAACGGATGTGATCACACACTTATCGCTCGCTTGAGTAATTCTTTAATCACACAAGAAGCTTTTGTGGTGTTTTGTTTTCTTGAAATAGTGACACGTTACCTGGCACACTTAAGCAGGTTTCATGCCCCCCCTCCCTACCCATTGGGAATACAGACCACTTGAACAAATCTGAGTGTGTGGAGTTACGCCCTGGAGTCATACTCGCCGGAGGAAAAAGGGTGAGTTCTTGGCTTTGTGGCGCCAATAACAAGTCATTGATGACGAATTGAGTCATCTGTCAGTAAAACGAAAAAACGGAGGAAGGTCTCTTATTCATATTTGCTTCTTTGGCTACCATAACTGTCTCGTTGTATGCCTTTTTTTCTTCCAAGTATATACAACTATTGCAACAACAATAAAGAGCTAACAGGCAAGTGATATTTAATTTAGAAATGGAATACTCTTTGATTTAAAACAAAAGCACAACGAACAAGATGTTTTAATTTATTTCGCTCCAAGTCAAAATTTAAGCAAAACATCTAAATAGTTTTAAATGCGCATTTAGTCCGCTGTCGCACGGAGGAATGTAGGATTACCAAAACCGGCAAAATCAAAACTGGGCAAAACTTGATTTAAAAGAACGCCCCCCCCCCTGTAGAATTTGCACTGCTAGATGCGTTGGCGGCATCCCATCCTGCCTCTCCCAACTTGCCGTATCCCAGTCTGTCTTACCCAATTTGCCGCATCCCGGCCTGCTGCTTTGTGTGTGTTAGTGCGTGTGTATTTGTGTTTGTGAGGCAGGGAAAGAGAGAGAGAGAGAGAGAGAGAGAGAGAGACTGACTGAGAGAGAGAGAGAAAGAGAGAGAGAGAAAATAGAGAGAGAGGGGGAGAGAGAGAAAGAGAGAGAGAGGGGGGAGAGAGAGAAAGGGGGAGAGAGAGAAAGAGAGAGAGAAAGAGAGAGAGAGAGAGAGAGAGAGACACACACACACATACACAGAGAAAGAGAGAGAGAGAGAGAGATGTCAACAAAATCAAGGAAAAGAAAAGCCTAACAAAGAATTTCAAGTGGCAGCCCAAATTTTCGACCTGTTGCCAGGCCTTCCTCAGCGGCGTTTAATTCTGCGAGACGCCAATTCATGCATCAAGTACTAAGCAACACAATACCATAGTTAATTCTGTTACGAAACACAAAGCAAATATTTCAAAGATAAAATCTACAAGACTTGACTAAAATTAATGTAAAAAATCAACAACAAGAAGAAACAGAGGCGAAAACAGTATTTGACTTTCAATGTTTTTGCAGAGAACTTGTTTACGGCAATAGTGGAAACTAACATGTTTTATGAACGTGTTTATGTTTTGCAATCTTGTTTTCTGATTTATCCATCTATATATTTATTTACCTATTTTCACTTTACTTATTTAGTTCCGATCAAATGATCCGCTGCAAGAGCAGTTTGTAAATAAAATCAGCGATACAAAATGCCTCCGTTTCACTTAGATGGCGTATGGAAATAATTAATAACCTTATTTTATGATGGGTGACCTCATTGCAAATTGCTGACATTTAAAAAACGATATCAAAAATAGAGTTACTAGACGGAGCCCTTCGGGGCGTTTAGTCATGCTTGAGACATATATTCACATGTTTTGATAGAGTATGTCCTTATCTGCGACCAAAAGACAAATTGTTGCTTCAACAGTGCTTTGAGCGGATCATTAAGTATTGCACTTTCGCGTCTAATAACGTACGGTGTCTAAAATTAAATACGGCGAAGTGGTCTGAGCCTACAATGTTTAAATGTGTACACTACATTGGGTGTGCACGTTAAAGATCCCACGATTGACAAAAGGGTCTTTCCTGGCAAAATTGCTTAGGCACAGTTAATAATTGTCTACCTATACCCGTGTGACTTGGAATAATAGGCCGTGAAAGGTAAATATGCGCCGAAATGGCTGCAATCTACTGGCCGTATAAAATTTCATCTCACACGGCATCACTGCAGAGCGCCTAGAACTTTAGCCACGGAATATGCGCGATATAAGACTCATTGATTCATTGAAATGTTTGATTGCATAACTTCTAAAAACTAGTTCCATGGTCTCATCCCTCCCCCCATCTACCCCCCCACCCCTCATCCCCTATTTTTGTTTTAAATCTTTTTTCTTTTCTTTTCTTGCTCCTCTTACAGTATCACGGTAAATGTTCCCAAATAGATCCTAGTTACCTCAGAGGACGTTAATCCCCAAAGTCAGCCAGTCAGTCAGTCATTAAAGGCAAAAGCGAGGTAACGCACAACTGGGTCCGACCAGTAAAGCCGTCGCTGCCTGTGTGACAACCACCATAAAAATCTACCATTCAATACCTGGGTATTAAATTTAGCTACAATGGTAAATTTACTGTTGCACAGAAGAATTTGTATGACCGTGCCTCCAAGGCCATGTTTGCTTTATTACGTAAAACTAGAAAACTGTTTTTGCCTCTTGATGTCCAAATTGACCTCTTTGAAAAAACTGTGGTCCCTATTTTACTTTACGGTTCTGAAGTATGGTGCCCTTACATGTCTGATTTAGCTAACAAATTACAGATACGATTTTTTAAGATGATTTTGAAAGTTGGCAAATCAACACCAACAAACATGGTTTTGGGTGAATTAGGTCAGTTCCCTGTAAGTATTCAAGCGAAATGTCGTATGTTGAATTGTTGGTACAAACTTGCATTTTCTAATGATTCTGACAAACTTTCTTGTGTGACATATCGTTTTTTGTTTAAAATGTATGAATCTGGTGTATACAAGTCAAAATTTCTGCTTTCTGTCCATGGTGTTCTAAATGAGTTAGGCTTTAGTGATTTTTGGCACAATCAAACTAGCGATAATGTAACGGATGGTGGTTATTTTAATACTTTCAAAGCACTGATGAAAAATAGGCTACAAGACCAATTTGTCCAAACCTGGCATTCAGAAATAAATAACAATGAGTTTTATTATAATTATAGAATGTATAAAGAGAATTTTGAGTTTGAAAAGTACTTGTCTATCCTGCCGGTTAATTTAGCAAACGCTGTTTTAGAATTTAGAACACTGAATCATAAATTGCCTATACAAAAAGGTAGGACTCTTGGTGTTCCCAGACAAGACAGAATCTGTCACAAATGTTCATCAGGTGACCTTGGGGACGAGTTCCATTATATTTTTGTATGTCCTTTTTTTTACCAATTATAGAAAACAGTTGTTACGGTGCTATTATTATGCCCGCCCCAATTCAGTTAAATTCAAAGAGCTTTTTTCCACTACAAAAAAGAGTTTATTGCTAAAACTCGCAAAGTTCATGACACTTGTCATGGACTGTTTGAGAAGCGAGTAAAATTTAATTCTCTTTTAGCTTTATACTCCGATATCTGTTTTGTGTTGTTTGTAATAGTATTTTTGTCCTGATGTTAACTCACCATCCACCCCCTCCCCCCTCCCCCCATTTCCCATAGTAAAGAAATGTATGTAATCACTTTGCACTTGTAGTGTTTTATTATTATTATTATTATTATTATTATTATTATTATTATTATTATTATTATTATTATTATTACTATTTATTATTATTATTGTTGAATTGTTTCTTGTATTGTTTTTGCTCTCCCTTACCCCTCAACTCCCTTTTCTGTACATAGTCTGATTTCTTTTTGTTTTAGTTCCTTTTATTTTGTGTTGAATGAAATGTGTTTTTACTGTGTTTTTTAATTGTCCATGTACCCTCACGGGGTTTTATTGGAATAATAAAACTTGACTTGACTTGACTTGGGAAACTTTCAAGTTAAGTATTTTCAACCATCATGTGCCCACATTCAACTTTACAATCAAAGGATGTCTGTTGAGATAATCGAATGGATCAAAACTTTGAAACCTGCGCGCATATTCTAAGCCGACTAACACATAATTGTTAAGGACATCATAAAATGGTTCTCGGTGAAAACTTGACCGAGGGCCATTTTACGACGTCCTTGACTCGAGTGTGTGACGTATTCTCATATGCGCTGCTTCTTGGGCAAGGTAAAGAACACCAATACTTCAATGCCGTTCTCGAGGTACAGCTGACACGGCTTACGTAATCTGGTTTCCTGGTCATTTGTGTGAAAAATCTGTCCGACAAAGAAAACTGCCCAACGAATATAGATAACTCGGTCGAAAAAATACTACCAGCAAAATATCTAACCCCCCCCTTCCCACCTCCGCCGAAGAAAGAGCACGGGATTCAATACATGATGATAGTTATTAAACACAAAGCAGTTGTAGCTAGGTTCAAGGCAATCACAAGATAGGAAAGCTTTCGAGTCATCGACAATCATTCGGAGGTGTGTTTTGGAACAAATGTTGGAGAAAAGGGTACATGTCGGCTTCTTTTACAGACACTATCTAGTCTTATGTTTCTTATTTGTTTGACCCTCTTAGGATTATGGAGTTTTATGCACTGCCTTTTATAGTTAACTAAACTTTTGTATTTGAATTAGCCCATTGCAGTTGGTGTAGGCCTTAAGCTTATTTAAATCGCTTGTCCAGTATTTAATTTAGTTCTCAATTTTTGTATGAACTCAAATGTTTAGTGTTCTTAGTATGTCTTGCTAAACTAAGTTCTATTTAATCAGAGTATGTTTGCGTGTGCTTATACTTAGTGATATTGTAAAGCGCATAGTGCTTTTCGTTATGCGCTATAGAAATCTCCTTAATAAATAAATAAATAAATAAATAAATAAATAAATAAATAAACATTCAAAACTGTGTAAAATGGTCGAACTGAAGTTTTTGCACAACAAATATGACCATAACAATTATTTCTTAAACTCAAAGTACTGGACAAATTAACCCCTTCGTTGTGAAGTTACACACGCGCAATGTCGAGACAAATTCATCAAAGACATGAACGCAATCATCCATGGAAAACGCGCTGATCATGCCTGTAAGGGCTGTTTTAAAGTCACTGAATGTCTAATGTTGATTGAGGTACACCATGTATGGTAACACTTATCTCCCAATACCCCCTCGGACAGTTCTAGAACCCCTTGCAATGCTTAAAAGATAAACTCCATTTCCTCACTTCATTTTGGCAGTTCAAAACTGTCAAAAACATGATTTCACATTTTGGTCATGCTCGCAATAGTTATCTCCAATCGATGCTTCATAATATTCTGCATGTTTTAGTTCTGCAGTTGCTCATACATCTTTTTATAGACATCTGAAGACGTGTGCTGCTCACATACAGATCAGCATAAATCCATTTACTACTTAGATTGTTTAGTGTCTATATGTTATTTGCTTGTCTGTCTGTCTTGTGCGTACTCCTTCTCAAACATAAACAAACTCGGACATATTCAAAGATAGTCTACATAATTATGATCCAGAGACAGCCAGCATGCCTCTTCCTTGTTCTCCGACAAAAGAAAACTTCCTTGTGGCCTATTGTGTGTTTTCGCCGGTAGGTGTCAATTGGCAGGCCAGGCACTTAATCACGCTTGACTCCCCTTCGCTTAAGCGGCAATCGTTTAGCAAGCCCCGGTGTCTGCTTCAAGAAAACCCTTCACACCCAGATTAGTGAGGGAACATCGAATAGTGACATTTTTCGATGTGATTTTCGATTTCATAAACAACAATTTTGAAAAATGATATAAAAGAGATACATATTTTGCAAATACCGTATCTGGGTGGTCTAAATCAGGTTTCTTGTCAAACGTAAAATGCAGTATAGAAAAAACCCGTTGTGTTGGAATTTAAGACTAAATCAATTTGGGTCTACTTGTAGAAACAGTGTTAATAAATGTTCAACAAATGCTGAAAGAAACAATTGGCAGCACCCTTGAAACGCTTGGCATGTATATTAAATGTTGAATGTATATTGGTTAAGAACAAAAGTAAGGCAATTTCGTTACTTTTGATTTGGACCCCTACCTCAATAGTTCTTTGAATGTTCGCCTTCTTTTATATTTACGGTACCGAGAAGCCTTCAACAGATGTATACATGTATAACTAATTCAATAAGTTTTTCGAAGCATCCTATTCTAAACTCTTACGTTAAATGTCTGACCTTTTTGTTTTTGTTTTTATTTGTTTCTGTTGGGTTTCAAACAACATTCTGTGAGATAACCTTTAAGGTCATCGCCGTAACAAGAACACTGTTCTTCCTTTTTAGGCTTTTATAGTCCATACAATATTTGCTGTCTTACACCCGTCAATTTTACGTGTATCAGTTCATGAAATATTTGCCGGCTTTTACCCATCTATGTTATCTTTCCCCGGTCAAGGCAATATCTTGAAATGATTGTTGAAACTTCAGAGAACCCTTTGCTTAAAGTTCCAAAGATTGTTTTTGTTTTGGAGCTTTCCATTCTCTTCGATCATGAACAAGGAAATAGCTGAATGAGTATGACGCATTCTCTAAAGCTGTCCTGGGGTACAGAACGGATGTGATCACACACTTATCGCTCGCTTGAGTAATTCTTTAATCACACAAGAAGCTTTTGTGGTGTTTTGTTTTCTTGAAATAGTGACACGTTACCTGGCACACTTAAGCAGGTTTCATGCCCCCCCCCCTCCCTACCCATTGGGAATACAGACCACTTGAACAAATCTGAGTGTGTGGAGTTACGCCCTGGAGTCATACTCGCCGGAGGAAAAAAGGTGAGTTCTTGGCTTTGTGGCGCCAATAACAAGTCATTGATGACGAATTGAGTCATCTGTCAGTAAAACGTAAAAACGGAGGAAGGTCTCTTATTCATATTTGCTTCTTTGGCTACCATAACTGTCTCGTTGTATGCCTTTTTTTCTTCCAAGTATATACAACTATTGCAACAACAATAAAGAGCTAACAGGCAAGTGATATTTAATTTAGAAATGGAATACTCTTTAATTTAAAACAAAAGCACAACGAACAAGATGTTTTAATTTAATTCGCTCCAAGTCAAAATTTATGCAAAACATCTAAATAGTTTTAAATGCGCATTTAGTCCGCTGTCGCACGGAGGAATGTAGGATTACCAAAACCGGCAAAATCAAAACTGGGCAAAACTTGATTTAAAAGAACGACCCCCCCCCCCCCCCCCTGTAGAATTTGCACTGCTAGATGCGTTGGCGGCATCCCATCCTGCCTCTCCCAACTTGCCGTATCCCAGTCTGCCTTACCCAATTTGCCGCATCCCGGCCTGCTGCTTTGTGTGTGTTAGTGCGTGTGTATTTGTGTTTGTGAGGCAGGGAAAGAGAGAGAGAGAGAGAGAGAGAGAGAGAGAGAGAGAGAGTGACTGAGAGAGAGAGAGAAAGAGAGAGAGAGAAAATAAAGAGAGAGAGGGGGAGAGAGAGAAAGAGAGAGAGAGAGGGGGAGAGAGAGAAAGGGGGAGAGAGAGAGAAAGAGAGAGAGAAAGAGAGAGAGAGAGAGAGAGACACACACACACACATACACAGAGAAAGAGAGAGAGAGAGATGTCAACAAAATCAAGGAAAAGAAAAGCCTAACAAAGAATTTCAAGTGGCAGCCCAAATTTTCGACCTGTTGCCAGGCCTTCCTCAGCGGCGTTTAATTCTGCGAGACGCCAATTCATGCATCAAGTACTAAGCAACACAATACCATAGTTAATTCTGTTACGAAACACAAAGCAAATATTTCAAAGATAAAATCTACAAGACTTGACTAAAATTAATGTAAAAAATCAACAACAAGAAGAAACAGAGGCGAAAACAGTATTTGACTTTCAATGTTTTTGCAGAGAACTTGTTTACGGCAATAGTGGAAACTAACATGTTTTATGAACGTGTTTATGTTTTGCAATCTTGTTTTCTGATTTATCCATCTATATATTTATTTACCTATTTTCACTTTACTTATTTAGTTCCGATCAAATGATCCGCTGCAAGAGCAGTTTGTAAATAAAATCAGCGATACAAAATGCCTCCGTTTCACTTAGATGGCGTGTGGAAATAATTAATAACCTTATTTTATGATGGGTGACCTCATTGCAAATTGCTGACATTTAAAAAACGATATCAAAAATAGAGTTACTAGACGGAGCCCTTCGGGGCGTTTAGTCATGCTTGAGACGTATATTCACATGTTTTGATAGAGTATGTCCTTATCTGCGACCAAAAGACAAATTGTTGCTTCAACAGTGCTTTGAGCGGATCATTAAGCATTGCACTTTCGCGTCTAATAACGTACGGTGTCTAAGATTAGATACGGCGAGGTGGTCTGATCCTACAATGTTTAAATGTTTTATTGCATAACTTCTAAAAACTAGTTCCATGGTCTCATCCCTCCCCCCATCTACCCCCCCTCATACCCTATTTTTAAAAAAAATCTTTTTTCTTTTCTTTTCTTGCTCCTCTTACAGTATCACAGTAAATGTTCCCAAATAGATCCTAGTTACCTAAGAGGACGTTAATCCCCAAAGTCAGCCAGTCAGTCAGTCATTAAAGGCAAAAGCGAGGTAACGCACAACTGGGTCCGACCAGTAAAGCCGTCGCTGCCTGTGTGACAACCACCATAAAAATCTACCACAGCGGGAAACTTTCAAGTTAAGTATTTTCAACCGGGTGAGTACATAGACTCACTTTTGCTTCGCATGTGAGTCAAAAAAATGGGTAGCGCCGTATACTGTATGGCAGCTCGCTTTCCCCAGGGAGAAAGCAGCCCGAATTTCTGTGAGGTTACCCTCATGGACTATATAAAATCTTATCCTTATTCTTATAATTGTTAAGGACATCATAAAATGGTTCTCGGTGAAAACTTGACCGAGGGCCATTTTACGACGTCCTTGACTCGAGTGTGCGCTGCTTCCTGGGCAAGGTAAAGAACACCGAAAATACTTCAATGCCGTTCTCGAGCTACGCTGACTTTTACAAAGGGTACAGCTGACACGGCTTACGTAATCTGGTTTCCTGGTCATTTGTGGGAAAAATCTGTCCGACAAAGAAGAAGAAGAAGAAGTGCGCGCAGAGAGAGAGAGAGAGAGAGAGAGAGAGAGAGAGAGAGAGAGAGAGAGAGAGAGAGAGAGAGAGAGAGAGGGAGAGAGAGACAGACAGACAGACAGACAGACAGACAGACAGACAGACTTTCCGCACTCGTTAAAATGTCAGTCGATACTGGAATGAATGTTGAAACATTGTAAACCTAAAAAAAAAATAATAATAATATTAAAATTAAACATTCATACGACTTACTATCTGTGACAAGGACGCATAAGAAGTATAGCAACTAAATATTAATCCGCTTACCCATTGCTCCTCTTCGCACCTCGGCCTGTGAGTCGTCCTTTTCCTGAGTACTTGCACACAAGTTTTGCGTATGCATACTTCAGTTCGTCTGGAAAAGGCTGTTTTGAATTCTTGTTCGCAAGTTGAACAGCACGACTGTATTTGACCACGTACACCAAATCGTTCTTTCTGGAAAAGTCTGCCAGCCGTTCGGTAAGATCATTCCAACTTCTGAATGTTTTCCCCAACTGTCATGTGTGCCATTTCTCAGCGATTGATCAACGGTGTGGTTATTATGGATGTAGTAAGTGTCGAATTGTGAGAATGCACAGTTCTGTCCGCCAAGTGGTTTTAAACACTGCGCGTATTTGCACCAAGTAATAACGTGTCACATCAAAATAGTTCTTTACCTGTCAGATAGTTTAGCGCCAAAAACATGAACCAATGATAGCCCATGGATTAGAAAGTCATATGATGTTGGGGCGGGGCCAATGAACTAATGTCAACACAGTAAGTATCAACCAATGTTTGGCTCCGCCCCCACATCACGTGGACTGGGTGGCCGAGTGGTAACGCACTTGCGCTCGGAAGCGAGAGGTTGCGAGTTCGACCCTGGGTCAGGGCGTTAGCAATTTTCTCCCCCCATTCCTAACCTAGGTGGTCGGTTCAAGTGCTAGTCTTTCGGATGAGACGAAAAACCGAGGTCCCTTCGTGTACACTACATTGGGGTGTGCACGTTAAAGATCCCACGATTGACAAAAGGGTCTTTCCTGGCAAAATTGTATAGGCATAGATAAAACAATGTCCACCAAAATACCCGTGTGACTTGGAATAATAGGCCGTGAAAAGTAGGATATGCGCCGAAATGGCTGCGATCTGCTGGTCGATGTGAATGCATGATGTATTGTGTAAAAATTCCATCTCACACGGCATAAATAGATCCCTGCGCCTTGAGTCCGAGTCTGGAGATACGCGCGCGATAGAAGACTTCATATATGTGACCCCCCACCACGGCATGAGTCGCATGTCACCTTTGCATGATTTTTATATTTTTACATTTTCCTACAGAGTTTTTTATGCTCTATCCAGTGGTGAAAACCGTTTTAGAAAAGAGCGAAAACTGTTTGAGTTATAAGCCTGTGACTAAGGTGACCCTCACACTGTTACCAGACACTCCCCGGACTTATATTAAGCCTAGCGCAGAACCGCGCGAGGTGACATGCGACTCATTTCGTGGTGGAGGGTCACATATATAATCACGTGACCCATAAACCCATCGCCTGTAATTAGATCATACTATTACCGCTTCAGTTCTGAGACATCCTGCTTGCTGGCGCGCGCGCAGAGAAACAATTCCCTCTTTATCTTCACTTCTGATGCTCATCCTATTGTTGTTGGCACTCGGGTTTGTTTGTTTGTTTGCTTAACGCCCAGCCGACCACGAAGGGCCATATCAGGGCGGTGCTGCTTTTGACATATAACGTGCGCCACACACAAGACAGAAGTCGCAGCACAGGCTTCATGTCTCACCCAGTCACATTATTCTGACACCTGACCAACCAGTCCTAGCACTAACCCCATAATGCCAGACGCCAGGCGGAGCAGCCACTAGATTGCCAATTTTAAAGTCTTAGGTATGACCCGGCCGGGGTTCGAACCCACGACCTCCCGATCACGGGGCGGACGCCTTACCACGAGGATTGGGATTCGGGTAACAGGGAGCGAAGGGCAAGACTGTCTTTGTCATTTGTTGGTTTGTGCAGTGCAGTTGTTTTGTCAGTTATTCTTCTCTTCATTTGTTCTATCGTCTTTCTTCTTTTTTGTGTGTGTATTATTTTTTGTGTTTTTGTGCCTGAAGAAGACCCTTAGGTCGAAACGTCGCTGTTATTCGTTCCGTGTTCGTCATTTTAACGTGAGTACATTGCTTTTTGGTCTCTACATTAAAACATGATTACATTAACGAGAGGATGGCTGTTTTCTCTCAATTTTACTTCCCTATAGGTCAGTATTACGTGTTTGCGCATGTTCTTTATATTTTTTCTTACAATGTTGTCACTTTTAAACCTTTTAACAGGTGGTCCGGAGTTTTATCATTTTTTAACGAAACTATAATTGAATTAAAGTCCATGTTTTTAATGGTCCTTCCCTTAGGAAGTCAACGTATATAAAGGAAATATTATTAATACTCCTCTTACAAGGACCTTAACATATATCTCTTATTGCCCCCCCCCCCCTCCCGTACTCATGGAGAGTGGGTCCTGGGTCCTATCACGGTCGGGCTTGCTTGATCTTGCCCTTTTCTTTTCCTCCTCTATTTTTTTTATCATATTACCCCAGTCCTGTCCGAGGCCAACAATCTATGCCTGTATGACGTTAATATATCTTGTAAGTAACTGCGCTGGCTGCAAAATTCCTCAAACGGGAGGTGATTTTAGACAGGCAAGGCACTGGTTTTCCCTTGAGACATGAGAAAATGACTTCTTTTTTTTCATTTTTCTCTGATGGATTGGCTCGCTAATTAAGAATGATAACCACAATAATTTAGAAAAAGAACAGTTTAAACTCTGATGTCATCGTAACACCCAGGGACATGTCTATACTAGTTTTACCGCGCTGGCGTCAAACAACACTTTTCATCTCAAACTCCTTACGACCAGACAAAATATATTCATGTCCTATAGGCATGTATTGTTAGCCTTTTAAGAACATGATCTGGGTTATAGGAAAAAAACCACCGAACGAACGAAAATTAAGGGGCTTAAATTAAGGTCTAAATTGCCTATTATTGGTTTATACGATAGTTAAAAAAAAAATTAAAAAATTAAAAAAAAAATCTGGAACTGGTTAAAAACAGAAGGATGACGGGAGTGGGGGTGATAAGATATTTAAAAATATCTGTTAAGATTGGATAAAATTGAGTACTTTGTATCACCTTGGTTTTAGTGGCCGTCCACATACGTAATCTGGGGGGGATGGGACGATAAAATCGAGTGTTTATTTCATCCCAATGATGTTAAAAGTTATACAATCAGAGCCACATTTGGTTTACAAACAGTCAGACAGAGACTTAAAGTTTAGTGAAGAGCGGCTCTGCAGTTTCTGTCTTCTGCGTAGTGAAGAAAAACCGGCTTCGGAGGCAAACGCCTTTCCACCACGCCACAACCCTTACAACATTTTTGCGTGAAAACTGTCTGTCTGTCTGTCTGTCTGTCTGTCTGTCTGTCTGTCTGTCTGTCTGTCTCTCCCTCTCCCTCCCTTATGTGCTCCCTCTCTCTCCCTCCCTTCCTCCGTACCTCTCTCTCTCTCCCTCCCTCCTTTGCTCCCTCTCTCTCTCTCCATCCCTCTCTCCGTACCTCTCTCTCTCCCTCCCTTATGTGCTCCCTCTCTCTCTCCCTTCCTCCGTACCTCTCTCTCTCCCTCCCTCCTTTGCTCCCTCTCCCTCCCTTCTTCATTTGCTCCCTCTCTCTCTCCTTTCCTCCATACCTCTCTCTCTTCCTCCTTTGCTCCCTCTCTCCCCCTTCCTCCTTTGCTCCCTCTCTCTCTCCCTCTCTTTTTTATCAGTACCTCTCTCTCTCCCTCCATTCCTCCGTACCTCTCTATCTTCCTCCCTTCCTCCATACCTCTATCTCTCCCTCTCTTCCTCCGTACCTCTCTCTCTCCCTCCCTCCTTTGATCCCCCTCTCTCTCTCCCTCCCTTTATCCGTACCTCTCTCTCTCCCTCCCTTCCTCCATACCTCTCTCTCTCCCTCCCTCATTTGCTTCCTCTCTCTCTCTCTCCCTTCCACCGTACCTCTCTCTCTCCCTCCCTCCTTTTCTCCCTCTCTCTGACTCTCTCTCCCTTCCTCCATACCCCTCTCTCTCCCTCCTCCTTCCTGTGCTTCCTCTCTCTCCCTCCTTTGCTCCCTTTCTCTCTCTCCCTTCCTCCGTACCTCTCTCTCTCCCCCCTTCCTTTGCTCCCTCTCTCTCTCTCTCCCTTCCTCCGTACCTCTCTCTCTCCCCCCTTCCTTTGCTCCCTTTCTCTCTCTCCCTTCCTCCGTACCTCTCTCTCTCCCCCCTTCCTTTGCTCCCTCTCTCTCCCTTCCTCCATACCTCTCTCTCTCCCTCCCTTCATCCATACCTCTCTCTCTCTCCCTTCCTCCATACCTTTCTCTCCCTCCCTCCTTTGCTCCCTCTCTGTCCCTCCCTTCCTCCGTACCTCTCTCTCTCCCTCCCTCCTTTGCTCCCTCTCTCCCTCCCTTTATCCGTACCTCTCTCTCCCTCCCTCCGTTTCTGCGTACCTCTTTCTCTCCTTCCCTTCCTCCGTACCTGTCTCTCCCTCTCTCCTTTGCTCCCTCTCTCTCTGTCTCTCCCTTCCTCCGTACCTCTCTCTCTCCCTCCCTCCTTTGCTCCCTCTCTCTCTCCCCCTTCCTCCATACCCCTTTCTCTCCCTCCCTCCTTTGCTCCCTCTCTCTCTCCCTTCCTCCGTACCTCTCTCTCTCCCTCCCTCCTTTGCTCCCTCTCTCTCTCTCCCTTCCTCCATACCTCTCTCTCTCCCTCCCTCCTTTGCTCCCTCTCTCTCCCTCCTTTCCTCCGTACCTTTCTTTCTCCCTCCCTCCTTTGCTCCCTCTCTCTCCCTCCCTCCTTTGCTCCCTCTCTCTCCCTCCCTCCTTTGCTCCCTCTCTCTCCCTCCCTCCGTTTCTGCGTACCTCTTTCTCTCCTTCCCTTCCTCCGTACCTGTCTCTCTCCCTCCCTTCCTTCGTACCTCTCTCTCTCCCTCCCTTCCTCCGTACCTCTCTCTTTCCCTCCTTCCTTTGCTCCCTCTCTCTCTCCCTTCCTTCCTCCGTACCTCTCTCCCTCCCTTTCTCCATACCTCTCTCTCACCCTCCCTCCTTTGCTCCCTCTCTCTCTCTCTCCCTTCCTCCGTACCTCTCTCCCTCCCTTTCTCCGTACCTCTCTCTCCCTCCCTTCCTCCGTACCTCTCCCTCTCCCTCCCTCTTTTGCTCCCTCTCTCTCCCTCCCTTCCTCCGTACCTCTCTCTCTCCCTCCCTCCTTTGCTCCCCCTCTCTCTCTCCCTCCCTTTCTCCGTACCTCTCTCTCTCCCTCCCTTCCTCCGTACCTCTCTCTCTCCCTCCCTTCCTCCGTATCTCTCTCTCTCCCTCCCTCCTTTGCTCCCTCTCTCTCTCTCTTCCTTCCTCCGTACCTTTCTCTCCCTCTCTCCTTTGCTCCCTATCTCTCTCCCTTCCTCCGTACCCCTCTCCCTCCCTCTCTCCTTTGCTCCCTCTCTCTCTCCCTTCGTCCATACCTATCTCTTTCCCTCCCTCCTGGGCTCCCTCTCTCTCCCTCCCTCCTTTGCTCCCTCTCTCTCCTTTCCTCCATACCTCTCTATCTCCCTCCCTCCTTTGCTCCCTCTCTCTCTCTCCCTTCCTCCGTACCTCTCTCTCTCTCCCTCCATCTTTGCCCCTTCTCTCTCTCTCCCTTCCTCCATACCTCTCTCTCTCCCTCCCTCCTTTGCTCCCTCTATCTCTCTCTCACTCTCTTTCTCCGTACCTCTCTCTCTCCCTCCCTTCATCCTTACCTCTCTCTCTCCCTCCCTTACTCTCTCCCCCCTCTCTCCCTCCCTTCCTCCGTACCTTTCTCTCTCCCTCCCTTCCTCCGTACCTCTCTCTCTCTCCCTCCCTCCTTTGCTCCCTCTCTCTCTCACCCTCCTTACCTTTCTCTCTCTCCCTCCCTCCTTTGCTTCCTCTCTCTTTCTCCCTCCGTCCGTATCTCTCTCTCTCCCTCCCTCCTTTGCTCCCTCTCTTTCTCTCACCCTCCTTACCTTTCTCTCTCCCTCCCTCATTTGCTCCCTCTGTCTCTCTCTCTCCCTCCGTACCTCTCTCTCTCCCTCCCTCCTGTGCTCCCTCTCTCTCTCTCCCTCCCTTCCTCCGTACCTCTCTCTCTCCCTCCCTCCTTTGCTCCCTCTCTCTCTCCCTCCTTACCTCTCTTTCTCCCTCCCTCCTTTGCTCCCTCTCTCTTTCTCCCTTCCTTCGTACCTCTCTCTCTCTCCCTCCTTCTTTTGCTCCCTCTCTCCTTTCCTCCGTTCCTCTCTCTCTCTCCCTCCCTCTTTTGCTCCCTCTCTCTCTCTCCCTTCCTCCGTACCTCTCTCTCTCCCTCCCTCTTTTGCTCCCTCTCTCTCTCTCCCTCCCTCCTTACCTACCTCTCTCCCTCCCTCCTTTGCTCCCTCTCTCTCTCTCTCCCTCCCTCCGTACCTCTCTCTCTTCCTCTCTCCTTTGCTCCCTCTCTCTCTCCCTCCCTCCTTACCTCTCTCTCTCCCTCCCTCCTTTGCTGCCTCTCTCTCTCTTCCTTCCTCCGTAACTCTCTCTCTCCCTCCCTTCTTTGCTCCATCTCTCTCTCCCTCCCTCCTTACCTCTCTCTCTATCTGTCTCTCCTTTGCTCCCTCTCTCTCCCTCCCTCCGTACCTCTCTCTCTCTCCCTCCCTCCTTTGCTGCCTCTCTCTCCCTTCCTCCATACCTCTCTATCTCCCTCCCTCCTTTGCTCCCTCTCTCTCTCTCCCTTCCTCCGTACCTCTCTCTCTCTCCCTCCCTTTTTTGCCCCCTCTCTCTGTCTCCCTTCCGCCATACCTCTCTCTCTCCCTCCCTCCTTTGCTCCCTCTCACTCTCTTTCTCCGTACCTCTCTCTCTCCCTCCCTTCATCCGTACCTCTCTCTCTCCCTCCCTTCATCCGTACCTCTCTCTCTCCCTCCCTTTCTCCGCACCTTTCTCTCTCCCTCCCTTCCTCCGTATCTCTCTCTCTCCCTCCCTCCTTTGCTCCCCCTACGCGGTTCATACTTCGCAATAAGTCAAGTCAAGTCAATATTTATTTCAAAAAAACCCTAGGGTTACATGAATAAAATAATTAAAAATTGCAATAAACACGACAAAAAAGATGTAATAATGAGACACAACACTTCGAATTAACCTAAAATAAATCTCATAACAAAATAATTGTAATCATTTTTTTTTTTTTACAGGAATGTATATGTTTCTGTGTTTGTTTTTGTTTTAATACAAAAAAAACCCCGTTATCAAATAATCAGAACTCTTTCAAAATACTCTTAATAAAATATATTAAAATGCAATAACTTTTTTTTTTAATTCAAATAAATGTTTTAG
The DNA here is from genome assembly GCF_037325665.1 of Littorina saxatilis. Lineage (NCBI taxonomy): Eukaryota > Metazoa > Mollusca > Gastropoda > Littorinimorpha > Littorinidae > Littorina > Littorina saxatilis. The sequence continues at coordinate 33,313,166 of NC_090250.1, read as the reverse complement.
TTTGACTGCATTTGAATAGAAACTGAATTCTGATGAAAGCAGTTACTGTAAAGTCATTTAAAGTCACATGATAAAAATCACATGGTTTAGTTGAGCAGACCACAAAGTGCAGAGCTAAAATATGTGTATGAATCTGTGTGAAAATCCAGTCCGTTTGTCAACAGGGATGCTAGGAAGCAGTCAAATGGGGTCGCTCAATCTGCTCAAATCCAGTCAAATGGGGTCGCACGGGCCGACAAATGGGGACGTCCCCGTTTGTCGGAAGCGTCCCCATTTGACTGCTCTCCAGTGACAATCGTCCCCATTTGTCGGTAAAACCACCTACACACACACACACACACACACACACACACACACACGTTAAATCATAACTAAGAGACAGTATTTGTATGGCCCCTTAAAGTTGTCCACATTGATTTTAATGATGGCATACCACCCGCTCTTTTATCATAGCTGAGCTATGTTACTTGACATGCGTGACGGTGACACGACATGCATGGGTAGGTCTACCTACCCGCCATTAATTTACATTTCAAGACAATATCGAGATTTAACCTAGTGTGAGCTTTGATGACACACTGAACGAATCATAATATGATCTTCTTCTTGTGACAGGGGAGGCTACTGCTCCTTTCACAGCAGACTCTGCACCCGAGTTGTTGGCCTTTAAGTCAACACCGGTGGATTGTGGAATTCTGTTTGTGATGGGGTCTGGTGGTTTCCGATTGTCTGTATGTTCATGGAAACCTTCGGGTTTGCATAACAGTTTTTATAGGGCTAAGAAATTAGCCCTAACATTTTCAATCCTGTTTGATTGCACTTCGCCTCCCGAGGTGATCGTAGTGTTACGGCACTCGGTTAGATTCTTTTAGCATATGACGTCACTTTCCCGCGGGCTATTTCTGTAGTGTTACTATGTCACCAGTTGCAAGAAAGAAACGGGGTAGGGATGGGGGTACTCGTGTTGTTCCTTTCCACAGTTTGGAGGACGCACTTTCGTTTTTATTACCTGTGACAAGTTGCAGGTAAGATTAAACTGTATCTAGGTCAGTAAACCATGTCAAGGTTTAGTTTTATCGATTAAGGCCCACTGGGGGCAGTGTGATGAAGGGAATAAATTACGTTCATCACTATATCAAATTATATAACAACTAATCCATATATTATCAAGCAGAATATACCCCCCCAAAAAACAAACAACAACAACAACAACAACAACAACAACAACAACAACAACAACAATAACCAAAACAAAAAAACACACTTACAGACAATCAAGAAAAGGATGATCATATCAAAGAAATGAATACCCCCCCCCTAAAAATAAACGAAGAGCAACGACAAGCAAAAAAAAAAAAAAAAAAAAAAAAAAAAAAAAAAAACGACAACAAACAAGACACGCACGCACCCCGTGTAAGAAGATAGATGAATCCTTAGATATAACGAACTCGAGCGTAAAGCCTTCAGTGTTTATCAT
>NC_090250.1:33284189-33306689 GCF_037325665.1 Littorina saxatilis | reverse complement strand
CACGCAAGAACGTAGCCTACGCACGCATGCACGCGCACGCACACACACACACACACACACACACACACCCCGCTGACGCACACGGCAAACCACGCACACACACACTGACTGTCGGCAAGCATCTCTTTTTGTTTTCTTTACCTTTGTTTATTGTGTTTTCGATATTTGTGTTTATTTTTTGCTTGACTTATCTGTTTTATTTTAATGTTTGCTATCCACATCGTGTGATAAATGTTTCTTCTCAGTCTCCGAGTCAGTTTAGTTTCTGCACGCCGCTTTGGTACTCCTTGTTTTTCTTTCTGGTGTTTTGTGCGCGACTGATTTGCGGATTTATTTTTATTCCTTTCATATGCAGTTGAAGTGTTGTGGGTGTTATTGTCTGTATATGCTATGTTGCGTCTGTGTATGCCTACAAGAATTTTGGGTGTAATGTGCCTGTGGTCTGCTCGCAGTCGAGCACAGAAAACATGGCGGCGCCCTGCAGGCAAATTCGTGGAAAGTCTTCCCGACCGCAGATACCAGCGTCGCGGACGACGCTGGAACAAATCCAGCGCGCTACCGACTGAGCTATATCCCCGTCCTATCTTTTCACTAAAACAGCAATACAAAAACCTGACGGAACACATTCGCAGCATAGCATACTCGACAACATTTAAATGACAAGAGTCAGGCATAGACGTAACAAAATTGCAGCAACCCCAGAAGTAATAAGATGCATTGAGGTATGCTTCCTATGCAAAGGACAGCGGCATCGAATACATCTATGAAACTAGCCTTCGCAAAAGAGAAAAATTACTTACATTTTCTCAGACACTGAGCGTATGAACTAATTTAACGCAGACGAAACAAGAAACGATACGAACGATTAACCTGATAACACCATGCAAATATTGAAATGAAAGCGAGAAACCTTGAAGCTATGTGCATTTGTTTTTAAAAGAAGGCCCATTGAAAGTCGTTTCAACTCTATTTTAACTGTCAGCCAAGTCGCCTATCGCAGCGTGCGTCTGTTGACAAAGGTAAAACTCGGATCAAAATCAGTCGGTGGCGGTATGTAATGTCTATGTCTATACGTGTGTGTAAATATTTTTCACAGAGATAGTTATCAGACAATTATGAAAACGCGTGTCTATGTCTTGAGGGCCTGTTGTGGCGATGAGACGAAACGACCCTGTAAAAATGCCATTAATAGATAAAATACAACTGTCATGGATTCAGCCAAAAATAAAGTAGGTATATTCGTCGATATACTAGTTTAGATATACTAGATATAGAAGTCGGTTTAACTGCCGTTTTCGATTGATTTCGTTATATTTCCCTGAGTTAATTCCATCTAGTACTGATTTCATCGATCGAAAAAGAATAAATGTTGTGGTATAAAGGTTTTGTGTCTACGTGCACATTTCATGCACACAAAGGTCTTTTGTTGGTGTATTAAACAATGTGATGTTTAAAGAGACACGGAAGTTCTAAAGGTAAATTCAACGAAGTTATCGTGTGTTGTCGTTTTTCCCTGTTTGTTTTCATTGGATGAGTATTTTTACGTGACTGTGAAATTGTCTTCTGATCAAGGTAACGCCCTGTTCGTGTAGACCATCTTGTCAGTTGCCATAGATTTGTCCAGGATTTTAAATATGGATGGATGGTTGGTTTGTTGTTTGTTTTTCACCTCCCCGAGGTTGCGTACGTCCGAAGGGCACATGTAGCCTGTGTGTCTGAAGTAGTGGGTATGTTTGCGTAAGGGTGTGCTGATATTGAACTTCAGTTATGTTTTGTAAATGTCTATGTATCAGTGTATTATGTCTTGCCACACACATGCCAAATTTCCTTGTATTGATGAGGACAATAAAATTTCTTGTATCTTGTATCTTGTATCTTGTATCTTGTATCTATCCCTTCAACCTGCTTGGCTTTTCTGGACCGTTTTAATTTGGTTTCCTTTCTTTACATAGTGAAAGAGCATTCTTCCACTTGAACGCACATCGGACATCAAAAGGCTGACTGCTAGCTGTGAAGTGTGGAATTGAAAATGTTTTGCTGAAATTGCTGAATTAATTTAGTAACTTACACCTGGGGCGGGGATATAGCTCAGTTGGTAGCGCGCTGGATTTGTATTCAGTTGGCCGCTGTCAGCGTGAGTTCGATCCCAGGTTCGGCGGAAATTTATTTCACAGAGTCAACTTTGTGTGCAGACTCTCTTCGGTGTCCGAACCTCCCCCCGTGTACACTACATTGGGTGTGCACGTTAAAGATCCCACGATTGACAAAAGGGTCTTTCCTGGCAAAATTGCTTAGGCACAGTTAATAATTGTCTACCTATACCCGTGTGACATGGAATAATAGGCCGTGAAAGGTAAATATGCGCCGAAATGGCTGCAATCTACTGGCCGTATAAAATTTCATCTCACACGGCATCACTGCAGAGCGCCTAGAACTGTACCCACGGAATATGCGCGATATAAGACTCATTGATTGATTGATTGATTACATCATCCATCAAACAAATCCCACTACGCGCGAGAAGCAGACAGCTGTCCATGCCTGGCATGTGTCGAAATGAACAGAACATCTTAAATCTCTGTAATTCTCGAAGATGCCAGGCTATCCATTCCATGCATGTGTCTAAATGAACGGATACTCTTTTCCCCTGTCACAACCTGATAATATCCGTTTACATGGAAGGAAAGGATCTTTAACACAAAGACAGGTCAGGAACATTTGTAAAAAGCTTCTCAGTAGATACTGTCAGATGCCTGCAGAGCTGACAGTGACAGAGACCGCAGTTCCAAAGATCACATTCGCTACCTATATCTCTATACATCCAGGGGCGGACGAGGGGGGGTGCACAGGGTGCGGGTGCACCCCCCCCCCCCTCCAGCAAAACAAAAATTAAAAAAATTGGAAAGCTGATTCTATGACCATTTCTAAGTTCAAATGGCACCAGATGGCACCATTTTGCTTCTTTGGGCCCAAAAAAACCCCGGGGGGCATGCCCCCGGACCCCCCTAGCAAATTCGGGCGCTTCGCGTCCATCACATTCACTTTCGATTCAAAGTGCACCCCCCTCTTACAAAGCAACTGATCCGCCCCTGACATCTCTGCCGACGCTCTATGTGTGATCGGTGACCTCGACATCCCCATTTGCGTAGGTAAGGTGACACTGCGTCGAGGTTGTCTTTGTTAACATTCTGAAGAGGAGAGGATAGAAGGAAACTTAAGTAAACAGAAAATATAATGAACCCCTCCAACGTAAGACGTCAAAGTACTGAGGTATACTTAAAGCAACTCAGCAGTACACCGCTTGTTACGTGACGTTGTTGCGTTTGATAATGACTCAGGCGGGTGGAAAAGTAGGGACAAGAGTGGCATCCCCTTTGTGTCTCTTATTTGTGTGTGTGAGTGTCGTTGCACTCCATTTCTTTCAAAAGGGTATGTGGCAGCTGAAGAGTATTAAGATCAAAAACGACGAGGATGCTGGCATTTAAACTCCATCTTCTGTTACAAAATCTACGTTGCGAGAAAGCATATCAAACCAAAACTGACAGACAAATGGACAGACAGATCGACAGATCGACAGACAGGCAGACAGACAGACAGACAGACAGACAGACAGACAGACAGACAGACAGACAGACAGACAGACCGACCGACAGACAGATAGACAGGTAGGCAGACAGACAGACAGGCAAACAAACAAGCAAACAAACAAACAAACAAACAAACGCGCAAAAACAAGAACAGCAACAACAACAACAACAACAACAACAACAACAACAACAACAACAAAAACAACAACAACAATCAGGTGATACAATCTTGCGGCGAGATATATTGCTATTAAAACCTAAAACAATATTCAACAAAAAATAAGAGAGGACAACACAATTGGAATGGACAATGGAAAGAGAGAGAGGGAGAGAGAGAGAGAGAGAGAGAGAGAGAGAGAGAGAGAGAGAGAGAGAGAGAGAGAGAGAGAGAGAGAGAGAGAGATAGAGAGAGAGAGACAGAGAGAGAGAGAGACAGAGAGAGACAGAGACAGAGACAGAGTAGTTCGCTTTCCCTTCATGCTAATCAGAGCATCGCCATACATATTAGATGTTTATAGTCTGCGTCCATGCTTGGGAGGAAGCGAAAGCTGGGACAGAACACAGTTATTCATTGAGTTCACTGTACCCACCACCACTTAAAATCCATAATTAATGAATGGTTCTAATTGCTAAAGAAGGAAACATTCCTCAGTACTTTAGCACAGTCTTGTCACACCACGTGCATAATCCAGCTTTGTGCGTTCACCAACTTCCCCGTGAACAAGTACCTAGTCATGTGTAACTCTTCTTTGATTGAAAAACAACAGAACAATAACAAACAAGTCGCGTAAGGCAAAATTACGACATTTAGTCAAGCTGTGGAACTCACAGAATGAAACTGAACGCACTGCATTTTTTCACAATGACCGTAGCCCGCCGCTTGTGCAAAACGGAGTGAAACTGACGAGCCTGTTCAGCGCGGTAGTGGTTTCGCTGTGCTGCATAGCACGGTTTTCTGTACCTCTCTTCGTTTTAACTTTCTGAGCGTGTTTTTAATCCAAACATATCATATCTATATGTTTTTGGAATCAGGAACCGACAAGGAATAAGAAGATGAAATTGTTTTTAAATCGATTTCGGAAATTTGATTTTGATAATAATTTTTATATTTTTAATTTTCAGAGCTTGTTTTTAATCCAAATATAACATATTTATATGTTTTTGGAATGAGAAAATGATGAAGAATAATATGAACGTAAATTTCAATAATTTTAATTACAATTTTCTGATTTTTAATGACCAAAGTCATTAATTAATTTTTAAGCCACCAAGCTGAAATGCAATACCGAAGTCCGGCCTTCGTCGAAGATTGCTTGGCCAAACTTTCAATCAATTTGATTGAAAAATGAGGGTGTGACAGTGCCGCCTCAACTTTTACAAAAAGCCGTATATGACGTCATCAAAAACATTTATCGAAAAAATGAAAAAAACGTCCGGGGATGTCATACCCAGGAACTCTGTCAAATTTCATAAAGATCGGTCCAGTAGTTTACTCTCAATCGCTCTGCACACACACACACACACACACACACACACACACACACACACACACACACACACACACACACACACACACACACACACACACACACACACACACAGACAGAGACAGACACACATACACCACGACCCTCGTCTCGATTCCCCCTCTATGTTAAAACATTTAGTCAAAACTTGACTAAATGTAAATCAAAACTTGACTAAATGTAAAAACAGCCACATTGAATATAAATTTGGCAATATCAAGGTAGATAGACAGAATGCATTAAGAAATAGATACATACCCTCCCCCCTCCCCACACACTCACACACGCACTACAGAAAGAAACAAGTCGCGTAAGGCGAAAATACATTTAGTCAAGCTGTCGAACTAACAGAATGAAACTGAACTCACTGCAATTTTTCATCAAGACCGTATACTCGTAGCATCGTCAGTCCACCGCTCGTGGCAAAGGCAGTGAAATTGACAAGAAGAGCGGGGTAGTAGTTGCGCTGAGAAGGATAGCACGCTTTTCTGTACCTCTCTTCGTTTTAACTTTCTGAGCGTGTTTTTAATCCAAACATATCATATCTATATGTTTTTGGAATCAGGAACCGACAAGGATTAAGATGAAAGTGTTTTTAAATTGATTTCGGAAATTTAATTTTGATCATAATTTTTATATTTTTAATTTTCAGAGCTTGTTTTTAATCCATATAAAATTATAACATATTTGTATGTTTTTGGAATCAGGAAATGATGAAGAATAAGATGAACGTAAATTTGGATCGTTTTATAATTTTTTTTAAATTTTTTTTTACAATGTTCAGATTTTTAATGACCAAAGTCATTAATTAATTTTTAAGCCACCAAGCTGAAATGCAATACCTAAGTCCGGCCTTTGTCGAAGATTGCTTGGCCAAAATCTCAATCAATTTGATTGAAAAATGAGGGTGTGACAGTGCCGCCTCAACTTTTACAAAAAGCCGGATATGACGTAATCAAAGGTATTTATCGAAAAAAATAAAACAATGTCCGGGGATATCATTCCCAGGAACTCTCATGTCAAATTTCATAAAGATCGGTCCAGTAGTTTGGTCTGAATCGCTCTACACACACACACACACAGACAGACAGACAGACAGACAGACACACACACACACACATACACCACAACCCTCGTCTCGATTCCCCCCTCTACGTTAAAACATTTAGTCAAAACTTGACTAAATGTAAAAAGGAAGAAAGAAAGAAAGAAAGAAAGAGAGAGGGAGAAAAAAAGAAGATAACAAGAATTCGTTTTAATCTAAATACGGCAATCATTTATTTAATCGAGGGGTCAATGAACCCATCCATCCACCCACCCACCCATCGGCCCATCCATCCATCCATCCGTCCATCATCCCCCACCAACCCACCCAACGTCCCATCCATCCATCCATACATCCACCCATTCATCCATCCAGCCATCAAGCCAGACAGCCATCCAGCCAGCCAGCTACCCACCCACCAACCCATCCCGCATCCATCCATCCATAAAACCTATGTTCTTGTATATGAGCTAACACGCAAAGCTTTAAAGATGAGTGTATTCCAGCACGAAGCGTTAGAGATGAGTATATTCCAGCAACCAAAGGCAGATGTTGTTTGTTTGCAACAGTAGCACCAATCATTCAGTTACTCATTGATGACAGCCAGCATTGCTTCGATCAATAACATTCTAATTATCAATCAATCAATCAATGAGGCTTATATCGCGCATATTCCGTGGGTACAGTTCTAGGCGCTCTGCAGTGATGCCGTGTGAGATGAAATTTTATACGGCCAGTAATTGCAGCCATTTCGGCGCATATTTACCTTTCACGGCCTATTATTCCAAGTCACACGGGTATAGGTAGACAATTATTAACTGTGCCTAAGCAATTTTGCCAGGAAAGACCCTTTTGTCAATCGTGGGATCTTTAACGTGCACACCCAATGTAGTGTACACGGGGGGGGAGTTCGGACACCGAAGAGAGTCTGCACACAAAGTTGACTCTGAAATAAATTTCCGCCGAACCTGGGATCGAACTCACGCTGACAGCGGCCAACTGAATACAAATCCAGCGCGCTACCAACTGAGCTATATCCCCTAATTATAGTCACTAAGCATAGACACTCCTAAGACAGCTATTCCATTGACTGAGCTCAGTAACTGGGTTGCTATGCACAACGATCAATAACCGCGTTACAAGGGAGTAAGAAACATTCAACCTTTTGTACTAGCTTTGCTGGAAGACGAGGGAATAACATGAAAACAGCGATTCTTTGAGGCCAGTAACTCTATTGTAAGGTTGGATACTTTGCCAGAAGATCGAAAATGCAGAAAGAGTTATTGATTATGTGAACTTGATCTTTGTGAAATATCGAAGTTCTGTACTACATAAAGAGTGACAGAAAGAGTTATTGATTGGGTAAGAGTCTATTGCTGTGAAATGCACCGAGTTCCTGGCTTTTCCCAGTTTGGCAAGTAACGATTACACAAAATTAGTTTGTGTCTGTTGTCTCGATGCTATAGCGCGCAAGACTAACGATCGCTTGAGAACATTAACGTTTATTGTCTCGCTGTTTCAAAGCAATGTACAATAGGGGATTGGCCAGCAGCCACAGAAAACGATTGTCACATCGAAGAAACGTCGTTTTAAAAGTTCACTCTCATTATAAAGTAAAACAGAACATGGGTCCACTTAAAAGTGAAATTACATGTATTGGACGTGACTTGGAAACATGCCTTAAATTATTCAAGTGGTGAATTCAGCCAGTCAGCTGCATTTACTTTCAATGCAAAGAGATCAAAGGGTCCAGAAAAACACACAGAGAAGCCGACAGGGCTTGTTGCCTTATCTGCAAGTTTGGCAAACACACAGACCAGCCCAAAGAGACGGAGCTACGTTTTTGGAAACAAGCGCCACAGAGCTGCCACTAATCAATGAATGAATGAAGGTATGAAGGCTGAGCTAACGTCCTCGCTGGCAGCAGAGGGCAGATGAGGACAAGTGGTGGTAATACATTTTGTTCCTTCAAATCAAACCTTAAAACACACTTCTTCACACAGTATTTTGATTAATTTTTATTTCAATAGGGTGCATTTTTACACCCCCGGTATAGGGGTGTGTATAGGTTTCGGTCGATGTGTTTGTTTGTTTGTTTGTGTGTTTGTGTGTTTGTGTGTTTGTGTTCGCATATAGATCTCAAGAATGAACGGACCGATCGTCACCAAACTTGGTGAACACGTTCTATACATTCCTGAGACGGTCCTTACAAAAATTGGGACCAGTCAAACACACGGTTAGGGAGTTATTGGTGGATTAAGATTCTACAAGGACTTATAGAGAAACATATTCATGGTCAAAGGGAAATAACCTTCTCAGTTGGTGGCAGTGAGAATGGGTGCAGTGAGAATGGTTATTTCCCTTTGACCAACGGGGGTGTTTTTCCTACCTCGAAGGAATTTCTTGTTGATCAGGTGTTTGAATGTTTGAATGTTTTGCCTGTGTTAGTATGCTTGCAGCTTGTATTGATGTAGTGTTTCGTTGTTCACTTGTGTGCTGAATGCTGCTGCACATGCTTTGTTGCTTTGCTTTGTATGTACCGTACAATCCCTAGCAAACGCCCCCCCCCCCCCTCCGCACAGATTTCGGGTAAAAGTAGGGGGTGGGCGTTTGCTAGGTATACACCCATTTGCAAGATCGCTGTATCAGATCTTTATTCCTCGCCACTCTTCATTCAGCGCGTTCATCTTCCAAGTATTCCATCACACCGGCTTCAAATTCTTCACATCTAACTGGCTGTCCTTCAGACAACTTTCTTTTTATATTTAGTCAAGTTTTGACTAAATATTTTAACATCGAGGGGGAATCGAAACGAGGGTCGTGGTGTATGTGCGTGTGTCTGTGTGTCTGTGTGTCTGTGTGTGTGTGTGTGTGTGTAGAGCGATTCAGACTAAACTACTGGACCGATCTTTATGAAATTTGACATGAGAGTTTCTGGGTATGAAATCCCCGAACGTTTTTTTCATTTTTTTGATAAATGTCTTTGATGACGTCATATCCGGCTTTTCGTGAAAGTTGAGGCGGCACTGTCACGCCCTCATTTTTCAACCAAATTGGTTGAAATTTTGGTCAAGTAATCTTCGACGAAGCCCGGACTTCGGTATTGCATTTCAGCTTGGTGGCTTAAAAATTAATTAATGACTTTGGTCATTAAAAATCGGAAAATTGTAAAAAAAAATAAAAATTTATAAAACGATCCAAATTTACGTTTATCTTATTTTCCATCATTTGCTGATTCCAAAAACATATAAATATGTTATATTCGGATTAAAAACAAGCTCTGAAAATTAAATATATAAAAATTATTATCAAAATTAAATTGTCGAAATCAATTTAAAAACACTTTCATCTTATTCCTTGTCGGTTCCTGATTCCAAAAACATATAGATATGATATGTTTGGATTAAAAACACGCTCAGAAAGTTAAAACAAAGAGAGGTACAGAAAAGCGTGCTATCCTTCTTAGCGCAACTACTACCCCGCTCTTCTTGTCAATTTCACTGCCTTTGCCATGAGCGGTGGACTGACGATGCTACGAGTATACGGTCTAGCTGAAAAATGGCAGCTACTTGACTAAATATTGTATTTTCGCCTTACGCGACTTGTTTACATTTAGTCAAGTTTTGACTAAATGTTTTAACATAGAGGGGGAATCGAGACGAGGGTCGTGGTGTATGTGTGTGTGTGTGTGTGTGTGTGTGTGTGTGTGTGTGTGTGTGTGTGTGTGTGTGTGTGTGTGTGTGTGTGTGTGTGTGTGCGTGCGTGTGTGTGTGTGTAGAGCGATTCAGAGTAAACTACTGGACCGATCTTTATAAACTTTTACATGAGAGTTCCTGGGTATGATATCCCCAGACAGTTTTTTCTTTTTTTCGATAAATGTCTTTTATGACGTCATATCCGGCTTTTTGTAAATTATGATCAAAATTAAATTTTCGAAATCAACTTAAAAACACTTTCATCTTATTCCTTGTCGGTTCCTGATTCAAAAAAATATGTTTGGATTAAAAACACGCTCAGAAAGTTAAAACGAAGAGAGGTACAGAAAAGCGTGCTATCCTTCTCAGCGCACCTACTACCCCGCTCTTCTTGTCAATTTCACTGCCTTTGACACGAGCGGTGGACTGACGATGCTACGAGTATACGGTCTTGCTGAAAAATTGCATTGCGTTCAGTTTCATTCTGTGAGTTCGACAGCTTGACTAAATGTTGTATTTTCGCCTTACGCGACTTTTTGTTGTTGTGCTAACTGAAAAGGAAGAATTAAAAAAAATAAAATAACCCACACACTTCAGGTAAGGCCAAAAAAAGAGAGGTCTGTTTACGGTAACATAGGCCAAAAAATTAGGGTCGGTAGGTCGGGATTTTTTTTGATTTTTTTTCTCCAAAAAAACATATTTTTACGTGGTTTTTTTTTCCTTTTTTTTTTTCCCCCCCCCAAATGCCAAAAAAAAGTCTAGGGTCGCGCGAAAAAAATAGGGTCGGTCGGGTTACTGTAAACAGACTATTTTTTTTTTTGGCCTAACCGACACGCAAAAGTACATTCATTTTTCAACATAAAGAATACCACTTGATACACACACACACACACACACACCCACACACACACACACCCACACACACACACTCACACACACACACACACACACACACACACACACACACACACACACACACACACGCGCGCACACACACACACACACACACACACACACACACACACACACACACACACACACACACACACATTATACTTAATTGATACAAAGAATGAAAATGTTATAACTTATAACTTTTTGTATCGCCAGAATGATACTTTATACATACAAGAAATGGTTAAAAGTGCCATAATTACATATAACGGATAATATCATCTTCTATGTATCTACATCTGAAACAGTCAGAACTTATGAGTTAGGCTATGTGAACAATCGAGGGGGCCCTTAACCCTTTTTTTAACCCATTCCGAAATGGAAGAGCCCCCCCTCTCTCACGGAGACAAACATCTGCCTGCTTAAACTTTCCGATCCGTCCTCTTAGCCGCTTGCTTGCCTGACTTCCGGTCGTCCTTCATCCAATGGAAAGGGCCGTTGACGACGACAGTCAGTTTCAAGCCAAGACGTGAAACTGAACCACTGTTTTACGTTTGACAATCGTGAACCATCAACCGTTGCTTGGCTATGACCAGCTAGTTGCCTTGTTCGAATATTATCTTACGTTTCTGTCTTCTTTACACGCATCATCTTTCAGCTCCTGTTAGCAACCTAAGTTTGATCATAGGCCGAAAATAAGTGTGTGTGCGTGTGTGTGTTTGTGTGTGTGTGTGTGTGTGTGTGTGTGTGTGTGTGTGTGCGTGAGTGCGTGCGTGCGTGCCAGCGTTGAAGCGTGCGCGTGTGTGTGTGTGTGTGGTTTGTCTTTTGTTAGTGTCAATAGTTAGGTAGCTTAAAGCAAAGTAGGCTACTACCACTACTTCTAATACTGCTACTATACTAAAGGCAGGCGAAACCTGACAAAACTTAATGAGAAATGACACCGACTCAACGAACCTCTTCTTGACCTTGTCTTCGAAAGTGACATCTGTCGTACCAAAAGCAAGACAAAGTTCGAGATGACGTCATAATACGAATAATCGCGTCACGTAAAAATTCTTTCACTTTTTTCTGCATATCTCCCGAGGTACTGACAAAGAAATTCGAGAACAAAGTTTGTCTCGGTGACTTCGTTATATCAACAATAATTTTGTTACTGACATGTCACCGCCAGGCTGTGCATGTATCGGTATCCTACGTCTTTAAAGGGGTTCACGTTCACGACTTGATTTCAAGTTAAGGCCAATGAAAGGAACCTTTCCCACGCAAAAAAAGACAGTGTCGAGACTAGATAAGGACAGGCTGGACACAGAAGCCAGTTAATGAGCTGGAGGTGTGCAGAGAATTACTGACCAAAGATAATGTTCTTCTCCCCGTGTCCGGTGTTCATAGACAGCTGATAGAATGACGGACTGCCCTCTCGGTCTGTCTGATCACATTTCGATTGCGGATGTAAAAGACTCTACTTGTAACCTCTTCCTTTTTACATTTAGTCAATTGCAAGTTTTGACTAAATGTTTTAACATAGAGGGGGAATCGAGACGAGGGTCGTGGTGTATGTGTGTGTGTGTGTGTGTGTGTGTGTGTGTGTGTGTGTGTGTCTGTCTGTCTGTGCGTGTGTGTGTGTAGAGCGATTCAGACCAAACTACTGGACCGATCTTTATGAACATTTACATGAGAGTTCCTGGGAATGATATCCCCGGACATTTTTTTCTTTTTTTCGATAAATACCTTTGATGACGTCATATCCGGCTTTTTGTAAAAGTTGAGGCGGCACTGTCACACCCTCATTTTTCAATCAAATTGATTGAAAGTTTGGCCAAGCAATCTTCGACGAAGGCCGGACTTCGGTATTGCATTTCAGCTTGGTGGCTTAAAAATTAATTAATGACTTTGGTCATTAAAAATCTGAAATGTTTTTTTATAAAACGATCCAAATTTACGTTCATCTTATTCTTCGTCATTTTCTGATTCCAAAAACATATAAATATGTTATATTTGGATTAAAAACAAGCTCTGAAAATTAAACATATAAAAATTATGATCAAAATTAAATTTTCGAAATCAATTTAAAAACACTTTCATCTTATTCCTTGTCCGTTCCTGATTCCAAAATCATATAGATATGATATGTTTGGATTAAAAACACGCTCAGAAAGTTAAAACGAAGAGAGGTACAGTAAAGCGTGCTATGCAGCAGAAGCGAAACCGCTACCGCGCTAAACAGGCTCGTCGCTTTAATTTCACTGCCTTTTGCACTAGCGGCGGACTACGGTCATTGTGAAAAAATGCAGTGCGTTCAGTTTCATTTCATGAGTTCCACAGCTTGACTAAAAGTAGTAATTTCGCCTTACGCGACTTGTTAATATATCTCAGGGCTTTTAGTTTGTATATGTCACTGTATAGGATTTGTACTTCAGCATGGCTGAACATAGAAGGCAAGTGCTTGTCAACGAGAGAAGTGTTAAACACTCAATAAAAGATGTTACTGAACGACGTCACTGAAAGACATGAAGTAATTTTACACACACACACACACACACACACACACCCCCCCCCTCCTAATTAAAAGGTGGACCATCGAACAGATCACAAATCGTAGATAAAGGAGGCCGACTGTCTTAAAACACATTTTTTAAAAAGAAAAACCGAGGTGGGCGTTTGCTAGGTAGTGACCCCTCTGCATAACTTTTGGCCAAAAGTGGGGGGTGGGCGTTTGCTAGATACTGGGCGTTTGCTAGGGATTTTACGGTATATGTATGGGTTTTTTCATTGTAAAGCGCTTAGAGAACGTAAAGCGCTCTATAAATCTCCCATGTTATTATTATTATTATACGTCTGAGATACATACGGCTATAATCCAAATTGGTTTATTTTAAGATGGCGATTCAAGCTATGCTTTGTTAATTCAAAGCAATTTAGAAGGAAGTATACATACACATACGCAACATATTCTTTAAAACACACAACCGCACGCGCGTACGTACTGCTTCCGCATGCACGCACGCTCGCGCTTACGCACGCACGCACGCACCCACGGACGCACGCACGCACGCACGCACGCACTCACAAACGCACACACACACACACACATACACACACATTTACACACACACACACACACACACACACACACACACACACACACACTACTATACGACTCACCAAGACATGCCCATATATCGGAAACGCTCCTCAGTCAGTCCCTCACACTATGATATTCACATACTACGGAAGGGAAGACAGGTGTTATCATTATAGTCCTTTAAAGAGTGACCTAGATCAGAGTACAGGAGAACCCACACATACATTTCCCAGCTTCAATACCCCTTGAAAGAACGGGGGTGCATTGCCAGGTATACCCAAACACGTGGGTAGTTATCAGTTTTATCAGTGTTGGAACGTTCTTTGTCACATTATGCAAAGACGATCCCAGACAGTGTGTGGGACCTCAGGCGCAAAGGCGGCGCATTACGTATACTATATTCAGAGGCCACGTTAACCGGACATATCCGGTATTTTACGGATTTCTATCAGAAAATACTAGAATGAAGATTGTTAACGGGTATGATTTGATTGCTCTTGATAAAGTTGTCCTGCAACAAAATAAGGTGGTCACTGTGTCAATAGCCTTCAGTTTGGCTGGTTGCTAGGTACGAAATGGCCTGTGTAATGGGGTTTATTTTTTTCTGCCTTCCTGCCGTTTACTTAAGTTAAACGATTATTCTTGTTTCTGTGGTAATTGTTTGTTCAACTTATTTCTCCGTTTCTTTTCTTCACGTGTTTATTTGAAAACTAGTTTTCAAAGTCCCTCCCAAAACTGGATTAAGTATAAAACCAAAATTATGTTGTTCTGTTTTTCAAAAAGGCTTGGGCTGTCTTTTATCTGTCAAAACGTCCTCCTTCCTCTCCCCAATCACCCGGAGAGTGTTCACCTTTTCCCTTTCCCTACTGCGGTTTAAGGGCAGATAGGCATGACGTACGGACGGACGAACGGACGGAAAGAAAACAAGACAGACAGACAGACCAGCAGGAGTGTGGGTTTTGGGTTGTAGGTCCCGGGACCCTCTCAGTCTGTGGGGAGCCCTGAAACTATTCGGCTCATCATCTGAGAGCTGGCCTGGCTTTTACATGGAAAGAGGCCATCCCACCACTTGGACAGTTACCAACACTCAACAGCATGTGTGCTTCCTGTGCCGAGTGGCTCTTTTGATGAATTGATTTCTCAGATTGACGTATATATAAGCATCAGTTACAAAATACATTCATCTAAAAAAAATCCCACTTTGCACAGATTTGTTTGTTTGTTTGTTTGTTTGCTTAACGCCCAGCCGACCACGAAGGGCCATATCAGGGCGGTGCTGCTTTGACATATAACGTGCGCCACACACAAGACAGAAGTCGCAGCACAGGCTTCATGTCTCACCCAGTCACATTATTCTGACACCGGACCAACCAGTCCTAGCACTAACCCCATAATGCCAGACGCCAGGCGGAGGAGCCACTAGATTGCCAATGTTAAAGTCTTAGGTATGACCCGGCCGGGGTTCGAACCCACGACCTCCCGATCACGGGGCGGACGCCTTACCACTAGGCCAACCGTGCCGGTTCACACTTCGCACAGATAGCATACATGTTGTTGATGATTGGTATGTGTCCCAGAGGAGGAATGGGGTTTCTCCCATGTAAAATCTTGGGCAGATTTGAGCTGGTGACCCGAATCCTTTACACAGGAAGGACAGTGCCTTTAAATTCCACGAACAAAATCGCTTTAAAAAAAATCTGTCAATGCAGGCTGAGGCGGTAGACGTTGAAATGGGATCATAGGGTTGCTTTTGTTCGAGAAGCAGTTCCAACTGCCTTGGTTCTGGATTGTTGTCTTGCGTAGGTTCAATACATTTGAAACACACTCGAGTGCTTTCACAGACGGAATAGTGACGGAATACGGTTTGGGTTTTGAATGTTCTTGTTCTTGTAATTCTTGACAGGCAGGTTAGACGTGTCGAAGGCAATTTTCCGTTTTAATGTATTCATTTTAATGGACAATAAAGTTTTGTTGTTGTTGTTATTGTTATTGTTATTGTTTTGTAACAGTATAGCTGGGGTCCTGATTTAGCCTAAATGGTCCGCTGGACCCATTAAGCAACAGTTAACTAACTAACTAACAGTATAGCTTTCCTGGTTGAGTGAGATATAAATCGATAACAAGTAAATAGATGATTAAATGACTAACTGGCTGATGAACGATATATGTTTTATATCTATGATTGGACATACATGATTGGGCAATAAAATGCTATGTATATTGAGTTAAATTTGAGCTGAGCTCATAATTAATTCTGATTCCCGAGAGCCTAAGTTACGTCCAAAGTACTGATGTACTGTATACCACCGTACCATGTCTAATACCCAAGACGAGATGCCTACGATGGGTTTACGCCCACACGCGCATACACAGTTATCTGATATTCGCTCGTATGTTTAAAAAAATCTTTTCAGTTACTTTATCTTGTATTGGGCTTTGTAAATTGTCGTGAGTAGGCGTAATTACTAAAGGGTTGATGTATAGCACGATCTAGAAACCTTCATACCCACACAGGTACCTATTGCAAAACTTCCCACCCACACAAGTATACCTTTGTCAACCGTCCTACCCACACAAGTATACCTTTGTCAACCGTCCTACTCACACAAGTATACCTTTGTCAACCGTCCTACCCACACAAGTACTTCAACCCAACACGCCTGTTACGGGTGAAATCTGATTCCACATCTCTACTCAAACATAGCCCCCACTTCCATCAACCCCCCCCCCCCCCTTGCTTCCACTCCCCAGATTAATAAGCATAGCTGATCTACATGTTGTATCTAGATGCTAAAAGACAAACTAATTAATATCAAGAACTACAAAATCACGAAAATTCTACCTCTCATGTCAGCCTTTTCACGCCAGTGTACATGTGAACCCCCCCCCCCAAAAAAAAAATAAAAAAAATAAAATAAAAATAAAAAAAATAATAATAAAAAACCAACCTTCAAAAATGCTAATAACTTGTGACCGAATTACTTTATATTTGATGGACATTAACGTCAGTCTATACATAAGCTGAAGTTAATGTACACCAAATATAGAGTTAGCATTTGTGAAGGTTGCATTTTTGGGGGTCACCCTGTTTTTCTCATCGACGTGCATTTCCCAAGAAACAGCGCCTACCCAATAACACGCGCGTTTCTATGTCTCTGATATACAGATTCCCACGCTCAAACCCAATGACAATGGACTGTTATGAAACGGCCAATGATTTATTAAATCCCCAAGATGAGTGGTCTTGGACAATGAGTGTGTGCTGAAAGATTACAAAGACTTGAGGAAGAGTTTCTTATCAGGGTATAAGTGGGATTTATTATAGGGGCCAGGAGGCCCCCATTCATACAGATAGTTTCGAGGTTGACCATGGGCAGCGCCATTTTGTTGTGAAATACGTCATCAGTTTGTGTACACAGGAAGTTGTGACATCCGTCACCCTATGGGAGGGGTGAAGGCAGCATTGTTCATCAGTAGAAAGTTGTAAAATCCGTCACCCTATGGGAGGGCTGAAGGCAAAATTGGTTATCACTGAGTTTGTGTAACACAGGAAGTTGTGAAATACGGGAGGGGTGAAGGCAAAATTGTTCAACAAAAACATCATAGGTCGAACTGTGCAGGGTCAACCGCAACAAACTCAAACCATTCATTCTATACTGCATTTGAGTTTGTTTGTTCGATCATGGGCTGAAACTCCCACGGCTTTTACGTGTATGACCGTTTTTACCCCGCCATTTAGGCAGCCATATGCCGCTTTCGGAGGAAGCATGCTGGGTATTTTCGTGTTTCTATAACCCACCGAACTCTGACATGGATTACAGGATCTTTTTCGTGCGCACTTGGTCTTGTGCTTGCGTGTACACACGGGGGTGTTCGGACACCGAGGAGAGTCTGCACACAAAGTTGACTCTGAGAAATAAATCTCTCGCCGAACGTGGGGACGAACTCACGCTGACAGCGGCCAACTGGATACAAATCCAGCGCGCTACCGACTGAGCTACATCCCCGCCCACTGCATTTGAGTGACTTATATACCGATATTTTCATTTCTTATTTTCAGCACAGGTGTAGGAAAAAATCATGAACCAAAATGTTATTTATTTTCTAATTTAACATTTGTTTTACAAATGTGACCATGGTCTTTCAAACATACAGTGACATTAAACATTGTTATGTTAAAAAAAAGAAAAAAGAAAAAAAGCTTTTGTGCACAAATCGGAAAATACATTGTACATTTTACCTACAGGCCAAAAAGTGTCTGTGGCGGCAAAGGACCCAGCAAGTTGCACTGATCTATATTTTTAGATCAGTGGCAAGTTGTCAAGAACAGGCGCTTGCATTTGGATGTGTCCACTGATAGTAGGTTTGGTTGTGATCAATCAGAATGATGTGGGAATAAAAATGTATGACAGTGGGTATGATGACATGTAATTCACATATGCTGAAATGTAATATTATACATGATATAATATTATTATGGCTGTTGCCATGACCATGAACCCCAAGAAAGGTTTAATGTTATGTAAAATCAAAATACCAAAATCAAGCACCTATTAATCTGGTCTACGGCGCGGGAAGATTGAGGCCTTCGTAAACGTTCAACGTTGGCCAATAATGATTTTAACAATGTTGTGTCGTTTTGTATTATGTTTTATTTTGTTGATCAATTGATAAATATGTCTTCCCAACATATTACAAATCAAACAGAAATAAAGTCTCAGAGAACTACAATAATTATTGTTGACGTCAAAATCTTGCAAGGCCTCAACCGTTCTCACGAGATCAGTTACATTTGTTTCTCTCTCTCTCTGTATGTATGTCTTTGTCTGTGTCTCCCTCTGAGTCTCTCCGCTTCTGTCTTTCTATGTCTGTCTCTGTCTATGTGTGTGTGTGTGTCTCTCTCTCTCGCTCTCGCTTTCTCTCTCTCTCATCTGACTCTTGGCACACAGGTCAAAGCAGAGGTTAACTTGAGTGCACGTGTACCTAGCAGGAGGGGGGTGATTTCTTGAATTAGCTGAGGGCGGTGGTGAACATGGGTCTCAAAGCAGAGGTTGGGCTATTTTTAGACCGTCAACACAGACAGTACAGCGTCGTCAATCCCCGCGTGAAGGAAATCGCTCACCTTCCACGTCCAAAACGTAGTGATATTATTGACACGCCAGATTAGCGCGGTAACGTATTGTGCTAAGCAGGAAAGCGCGCTTTTCTGTATTCTTGTTAACTTTGCAATTTCCGGAAAACATCCACTTTCACTTTGAGACTGTTCTGTTTACATTCGACACTATCAAAACCACTTTGCTTTGCAATACTGAAATAATTTTTTCTATGTTCGAAAGCTACAGCCAATCGTTATTATATCCCCTTAGGTACAGTTTTATAACATTATTGGCACATGTAAACAATAGGAATTAATTAATGAACGCTACGAAAAGGGCAGCCTTTCACCTCCCTGTTGTCACTCAGCATTTTTTTTTAATTCTCATCCACACTTTCAGCACTCCCCCCACCCGCCCTCCCTATCTCAGATGTAATTTGTAAATGGCGTTTTCAGCCTTCAATCCACTATTTAACATAGTAAGTCAAGCTTTTCAAACCTTATTAATAATTGCTTTGATGTTTTGCTGATGTTCAGTTTATTATTTAATGAAGATCTCATGGTTCAAAATTTCATATTGTTTTTTCAAAAACGTGCGTGTGTTCCATTTCAAACTAACCTCACTGATGTGAACTCCATTATTACTGTCACATCTGTTTTACAAATTACACCCATAATCCAAACCAACGCGCAAACACACACACACACACACACACACACACCACAACTACACATATATGTACTCGTTACCATTAGCCAACGCTCGTCACAACACTGATAGACTACGAAGCAATCTCTTCGATCATCTCTGCGCTGAGTCGGTCACACTTTTGCTCACCCCTGCCAACAATCTCAAACGTATCCTTTTTTTTCAATCACTATAAAATTATCATACAGCTTTTTATGTCTCACTAAATTATAAATCAGATGTACGTAGTTGTTTGTTGCCTGGAATGCCCTAAGGGGCAAAAATGAGTGTTTCTTCCATACTAATTAGCCTCATTTGCCTAAACCATATAGGAGTTATCCGTCCTTATGGAGTTAAAAAAAATTATATAAATCCCATGCTCATTTCAAATACAGCGTTTTGCTATTCACTTCAATATGATAGTAAATAACAATCAAGAAATAACGAAGTCTTTAAACCACAATTTCCCAGATATTTACACTTTTCATTTTGTTTCAATTCACACCACAAAACATACACTTCGCCTTTTGCTATTCAGTCTCAAGTCTAAATAATAATAGTATAAATCATAACTAATTTTCTTCACACCATCATAGACATAATGTTGCCTCACATGTTCTTTGTACAATCGTTGGTTTTCACAATAAATATTACATTACTGTAATTGTCTTCTTTTTCTTTAACAATGTCTTTCCAAAAACAAAACTCAAAGACCACAAAAGCTATTGCAACCTACTCCTATCTCTCGTCTCTCTTCCTGGGTACAATGGTACCTAAGACTTACATTCAAATGCTTACATTTCCATGCTACCCACATTGTCAAAATACCAATAATTATTCAAAACAAATGTTAACTTCTACCTAACTTCATTTCAGACCCACGCCCATTATTATACACACATTTCACATTTAAACCATTTAGTCGGCCCCCTGTCGATATTTATCGACTAAGTTCCTTGTAGAATACTGCCAACATGTTATCGGAGAAGTATAGAGCTAACTATATGGGTCGAGTTGTCATGTAAGAACTATGCTCAGGGGCGGATCAGTTGCTTTGTAAGGGGGGGGGCACTTTGAATCGAAAGTGAATGTGATGGGCGCGAAGCGCCCGAATTTGCTAGGGGGGTCCGGGGGCATGCTCCCCCGGAAATTTTTGTTGCCCAAAGAAGCAAAATGGTGCCATCTGGTGCCATTTGAACTTAGAAATGGTCTTAGAATCAGCATAAAAAAATCTTTTTTTTTCTTCTTCATTTTTTTTTTCGGGCGGATGGGGGGGGGGGGGGCACGTGCCCCCTGTGCCCCCCCCCTCGTCCGCCCCTGATGCTACTAGCGGAGGGTTCCCGCGTTATCAGAAACATAATTATGCGGTTGATAATGACACGCTCTCTTCGACATCGGCACAAGGCAGACTGACCGGCGAAAGAGATGGTCAGTATTGTAGTGAAAGTTACGTTATCAATGGTCACAGACAGACAGACACACAGACAGACACACAGACAGACAGACACACACGCGCGCACACACACACACACACACACACACACACACACACACACACACACCAAGAACACAAAAACAGACACACGTACACACAATCTCTCTTAAGTTCCCAACCTCTCGCTCTCACACTCAGACACACTTACAGACTGATACACAGAAACACACATACACACTATCCCTGTCTCGCATAAACACATTCACGCACACAAGGACACAGTCATACGAACATACACACACACACACACACACACACACACACACACACACACACACACACACACACACACACACACACACACACACACACACTTACAGCCCCCATACTCACACACACAACGTTTAAGGTGGAGTCAGGAATAGGAACGGACAGTCGTGTAAACGTGAGTTGCAGGGAGGAAGTGCGCTGGTCAGTAATGGGAGTGTATTGACTTCCAAGACAACAAGGAGTGGTAATAAAGTTTGTAAAACAAGGGGTTCAGACATTGAACTCATATACGCCTAGCAGCCCACACTTCAGTGTGTGATATGTTGGAACAGGACATTGCCAAAAGTCATCCTGGTACACTACTACCCACACATTTTTCAAGTGGGTAGAAAACGTGACAAACTTCTTGCCACATTTCTTAACATCGCGATTACAATTTGAGAAAAACTGGCATGTGTAGATTTCTTGTGACAGTCTTCTTCAAATGGAAATTTAACTCGCGTATTATACTTTTTTTAAAAATCAGTCTATATAGATAAGCATTTACTTCCGAATTAAACGTCAACACAAATTTGTTGAAAACAACAACCCACAAGAGATGTTAAGTTAAATGGACAACTGGTGTTACCTCTGACTTCCTCTAAGCATGCAGTGTTCCTAAATAATGCACTCTGTCTCTATTCAATCAAAACATTTTCAAAACTGAGTGTACACATAATGATAGTCACACACCTACTTAAACAGGTCTGGATAGTGTTAGCTAAACGAGTAAGTATGTCAGTCAACAAATAGCTCTTAAGGAAATCCGGGTAAGTGTACATGGGTCATTACTAAAGCTCCAACCGTGAATGACTTTCGCACAAAATTAGCCATCTTTATCTATAGTGGCCATAAACGATGGGAGAATTACAGATACTTGTGATCCCCGCGCCCCCTAATTGACGTAGAGGCGCGTCCCCCGGGTGGTGGATGGGGGAGCCTTCTCTACTCACTTCTGAGAGAAGGTTGCATCACTCTCGATGTCGTGAACCTAATTAGGATCTTTTTCTTGTCTCGTCTCTATTTCTGCCTCCCCAAAGCCCTTTCACTTACCTTTTCTAACCCATACAATTCTCCACCTTTTTTTCTCTCCCAAAATATGGTGAATTCCGAGTTTGTCATGTGTGACCAGGGGATGAGTGGC
>NC_090250.1:33259189-33279189 GCF_037325665.1 Littorina saxatilis | reverse complement strand
GAGCGTTAACCAGCCTCAGAATGTTGTTACAACGAGAAAGTGTCAAGTACACTATACGACTGGACGCTGGTCAGTCGGGAACTCCATTGTGAAAGCGCACGTGTGGGCAGACTGGACCAGGATAGGTAACTGTGGATTCGAAAGTTCTTTCAGCCTGGCTGTCTAAACAGGCACAAGGCGCTGGTTTGAATAAAAAAACTAAACAGCGTTTTAACTTCCAAATAATGTTGAAGAAAAGGCACCTGCAAGACAACAAAACTAGAGTGTGTGTGCGTGTACTTGTGTGTTTGTTTGTGCGTGTGTGTTTGTTTGTTTGTGTGTGTGTGTGTGTGTGTGTGTGTGTGTGTGTGTGTGCGCGTGTGTGTGTGTGTTTGTTTGTGTGTGTGTGTGTGTGTGTGCGCGTGTGTGTGTGTGTGTGCGTGTTTGTGTGCGTGTGTGTGTGTGTGTGTGTGTGTGCGTGTCAGTGTGTGTGTGTGTGTGCGTGTTTGTGTGCGTGTGTGTGTGTGTTTCCTAATTGGGGACATTCAGGTTAAAACATACAGTTATAAAGAAGAGATCACAGAACCCAAACTTGGACAACTCATCAGGTTTTGGCGAGCACAAAGAATATTCACCTGTCTTTCATTGTTATGTGCAATGTGTCTCCCCTAGCGTTCTGTTTACTAATGGTAGGATATTTCGCTCTGGGAGCTATATGTCCGTGAGCAAAATTTCCTGTTTAGAACTAAATTGAGAAATATTTCTGAATGTTAGTGTTTGTACGACTTCCGATATTTAGACATGTTTTCAAAGTACTTACGTAAAAACCTTCAGCGCCTTGTTAATTCCTGACACAAACATGCAAGTATTCCGCCCTCAAACTGACTCCTCGACACTATCTTACCGCACCTCCACCCCCTATGTTTTAAGTGTAAAGGCACATTCCTGCTGGTGTAAACTGTTTTGCTCACCATCTCCGATTCTATCAGGCTTTTACATGGAAACACACTCACACACACACACACACACACACACACACACACACACACACACACACACACACACACACACACACACACACACAAACACAAACAAACAAACACACAAACACACACAAATGAATACCGTGACTGCTTGCTGTGGTGAGTTAGACTTGTTGATGAATTCGTGTCTTGAAAAGCCACTATAATTATAGTTGTTTCTACAAAATTAATTCATGAAAAAATTCCCACTGTGCATTGAAAGACTGACCTAATGCAAGCTGTTCTTTTTTTTGTATCTGTCTAAGTGGAGGGATGACCTTATACCATGTAAACTCAAAGCCTGGCTAAGTCTGAGATGGTCAGCCGAACTGTTTACATATACTGAACGGCAAAAGTTAGGGACCGCCCTTGACAAAACCAGGCCGTCCTGACCTGGGCCTCTCCAGAACGCTGTTGGTGGCCTGGAACTTCTGATGCAGCCTGACCACGACAGAATGGGACACTCCAAGTCGTCTGCCCACTTCTCGCTTGCTTACGACGGTCTTGCAGCCATGCGATGGCCCGGGCTTTGTTGAAGGTGGTCACCTTTCGTCTGGGAGGCATAGTGAGAAGATGGTGGCTAGGGGAAAATCGCGGGGCTATAAAGCCTAACTGGTGACAACAGTTCACTCTCAACACATCCCCCCTGCACGTGCATAACGAATTTTTCCTCTTTCCCGCCCAGGCTTGCCCACGCGCCAGCGTAAAAATGGTCCACTTTTTGCAGTTTGGCAGTTTCTGTCTCGTGCCCTAGCCAGGCCTCCGTGGATCCTGAGCAAGTTTCCTGCTAACACAGCATTGCTCACCCACTGGTGTGTACGGCCTGACAGCCATTTGGTTTTTATAAACTTAGGAACTCAAGGAGTTTGGCACAGATGAAGTCAGCTGGGTTTTTTCAAGGGCGGTCCCTAACTTTTGCCGTTCAGTATAGTAAGGATAGTGCTTTTAAACTTACAACCTGCTGCCATGTATGCTCAGGGTAGAGCGAGGATGCTGACATTTCCACGCAGGGTGGGTTAAGGAGGCACAAGTTTGGCAAAAGAGTGTGACAGCCGCATGTATTGACATTAAAGAAAACCGTCCCAAACACATTCGCTGGAGAGGGGAAGCAAATGAACCTTTTTTAGATGCGGGATTTTCTTAACGCGCCTTGTTTGCAAACCACTTTGTGGGAACTTGGGGCGGCATTTCTAAGTGACATGGAGATCTATGCATTCGTGAACAACAGCAAACAGGCAATGCCCCGAAAGACTAATAATATTGTACTAAGGCCCTGTGGTATAGGAATAGAAAAGTTTCCCACGTTCGATGAAAGAGTGGCTTAAAAGAACTCGACCATTAATCGTGCCCAGGGCCGGACTAGGCTAAGAGGAGGGGGGGGGGTTGCCAGTGGGGGTCAGGGGGCGAAGCCCCCTGAAGCTGATGGGTAGGTCATATTCTGAGATAGCAAAATGGTCGCTCCTTGCATGAAACGGCATAAAATAAACAATAATAAAAAATGTTTTAAATAAGTGAGGTACATGTTTAGGCTAGGGGGGGGGGGGGGTTGCGCAACCCCCATAACCCCCCCGGTAGTCCGGCCCTGGTGCCTACCCGTTCACGATAGCGCTTTATCTACCCGCTTTGCTGTGTCACAGATCGTGTTAAAGGGATTATGGCAGAAGCCAGTAAAACTTCAGTATGTATGTTGAAAGACAGTACCCTCTCTCCCTCACATAAATCGTGTGAATGTTTGTAAGAGGGTGAGGAAAGATTACCTTTGCTGCTGCGGGTAACTTTAGAAGGGCTACGGACATGAAACGTTTTGTGATGTAGATAATAAATCGTAGGTTTATTTGTTTTGGGGATGAAAAAGCAAAGATAACACACTTTTTTCTTGTGTTCGACAAAACAGTTTGTGCTTTTACAGCCTGTACTGCAAGGGACAGCTGGGACATCCCTTAAACGTGTCTAGTGTACAAACAAACGCACGCACGCACTGCCACTGAGGCACGCGCGCACTTACGCAAGCACGCGCGCGCGCACTAACGCACGCACGCATGTACGAAAACACACACACACACACACACACACACATACACATGCGCGCTCTCTACCGCGCTATCTCTGATAAGTGTACGCTACGCAAAGCTTTCAGGAGGCACATTCATGTTTATGCTCTAGGGCAAAACCCTTGACAGTGTCAGTTGTACAAACCCAAACAAGCGAATCACACGTTGGCACTTGGCCTAAGTTGACATTTTCTCCTCTTAATATGATGACCCAGTTCAGATGAACGCCGGCGACAGGTGAGTAAACACACACACACACACACACACACATATACACACACACACACCCACACTGACTGACACACACGGCACACACACTCACGGCACACACACACACACCAACACACACACACACACACACACACACACACACACACACACACACACACACACACACACACACACACACAAACAAACTGAAAAAGAAACAGCAACAATACTGAATTTCTATATTTCATGAGACATTTTGCGGCTACATTTTGACACTCATTCTGAATATCAATAAACCATTAACAACAGTTTCGCTTTTCTTTCCAACACATGTCGCACAAAAACTCCGCCTTTTCTCCGTTACTTCCTTTGCTTTGTTTAGTCGCCGATCGCGCAGAAACGTGATTGTGTGGGATATTCAAAGCCGTATTCTGATCCATAAAAAGATATCTCGGGTGTTATAGAGATGTGACTATTCCCGCCCAAAGCTGTCGGTTTACATTACACGTCTGCACCCCTCCCCTGCATTACCTCCCCACACCGAGAAGCACACCCACATGCATGGCCCCCCCCCTCCCCCCACTGGACGCGCTCGCCCCGCCAAATCCATCCGTTCGTTCGCTCCCTCTATCCCTGCCCCCCCCCCCCCCTTCCACCTGAAGTTCAAACCCACACCCTCCTGCTTCTACCTGAGTACCACAGACTCTTTCTACGCCTGTGTCTGAGACACCTCGCATACTCCCGAAAGAATCCCCACTCCCCCCCCCCCCCACCACCCTGACGCCCCCCCCTCACCGCCTCCTCAACGCACCAGCTCACCCCTCTATCTTTGAAAATCGAAATAATCCTTCCTCACCTCAGACCGCCCTCCGAGGCCTCAAGTCATAAATCAGGTATCTCAACGGGATCACGAATCAATGCGGAAATCTGAGATGGGCATTAAATGTAATACATGCACAAACTGGGACAGAAATATGTTTTCACGACGTACAAAAGAAGATATTACATATCGTATCTTAGATTGATATCACCGCAATATGCACTAAATGTCCCGTTTGAATTGCTAATATTAGCCGAGTGTCTTCAACAACTCTCGATGATCTTGTATACTAGAGCAGTGTTCTTGCTATTCATTTATGTATTTATGTATTTATTTGTGTAAACTGATATAAATCTACAATTTATTGATTAAATTCATTGAGCAAGAACCAGTCAGCAGATTCTGGCCACCGGTCAAAGATGAATTGAACGGACAAGACATCACAATAGCTTTATTTTGATAGGAAAAGTAACCAATTGTAATCGGACGGTAGGAAGGACTGACTGAAGATGTCTTTTTCAACACACATATTTTCAAACCAAAAAAAGTCGATAAGGAACTGGACATTTCCGGTTAACGACGACGCATAAACATTAGGTGCTGCCATACTGCAGCAGAAACTGGGCCACATTTAGAGCAAAGATATCAACTGGCCGATTCACAATAAAATCACTGGGTAAAATTCACAATCGATCAGTCGATGTAGGTATATCTGGCTTGACAGCCCTTTTTTTTTTTTTAGATATCTAATTAACCAATTAATTAACGCCAAGCCAGAAATGTAAGGAATTTTCATGTTCAATGCGTCGGTTCTGCTTCACTTAACCTCTACGATTAGGATCATACAACAATGTATTTAAATGGAAACAACTTACCAAGCCATGCAGCACGCACTTTCCAATCAAAGCAAACTCCACTTCAATGCGTCATAAATCATCACGAGTAATTAGCAGCACATCCACAGAAGAAATGATCGTAAACAAATCACTCCAGACTTTGAAAGCACAGTTTTACATCCACAACACAAACGAAATAAATCTATAGTTCGCACACATCCACGTTTCTCCAAAGAAAACTTGAATTAGTTCACTGGCGAAGCTCGAACAGGCTGCACTGAATATCCCTACACTGCGAACACAAACCATTCACCAGTGAAGAGCAAGTGGAAACTAAAGGTAAGTGAGGTCCCTCCCGTTGCCGTTGCGCCAGTGACAGTGAATGGTGAATGGGGGAACTCCTGCGACAGGTAGACTATACGCCTGTAGGGTATACAGACAGACACACGCTGCTCATATCAGTGAAAGATCTCTGTGCCGTCTCTGAACCCTAAATAAAAGTCAGTATCGCTTCAAAAAACAAACAGACAGACAGAAAGAAAGACAGACAGACAGACAGACAGACAGACAGACAGACAGGCAGGCAGGCAGACAGGCAGGCAGACAGGCAGGCAGACACTGAGACAGAGAGATGCTGCTGATAGGAATGAAACATCTTTTCACCCTCTCTGAACCAATAGTGTTGGATAAATGAATGTTAGTATCGCTGCCAACAAACAGACAGACAGACGGGCCGACAGACATACAGAAACACAGACAGACACACAGACCTATAAAGGTAGTCGCTTGCTGTCCAGGAGATAGAAACGCATTCAATCCTGATCAAATCTTTGGATGCGTTCAAAATACACTACCACCCATTCCTCACCCCCTCTCTCTCTACATCGAATCCCTGCTCAGTAGTTCTTTCTGCAGCCAAATGTAAGGCATGAACTTCAGGTGGTCATTATACCATCCTCGCCCCATGCAGTTGTAAATAAATTTAAAATTGGTTGAATCAGTGAATGCAAACTTCAAACAGTAAGCTATCTACTTACTTTCCTTAAACATTATAGCAGCATTGGGTGAAGGGAAATACAGATTTTCACTTCTTAAGTTATTTTGTTCACAAGAAAAACTGACTGACAGAAAGATAGACAGATTGACACGCATACTAGCAGACACTGAGGTAGGAGACAGACAGACCCTTCAAGAAGTCAGCGACAGGCTGACAAAAATTTGATGAGAACTTTACCAAAAACGGGTTTCTGTTTTGTTTCCTTTTTGTTTTGATGGGAGACTCTTGTTATCTGATGTTTTTCTTTATTTCACTTGCCCTCGACGTTACGGCGGCCATTGACTTCCTAGCTTTCCCTAAGTTTGTGCCTTCTCTCTCTCCTATCCCCTTCAGTCCTTTCGCATATCGTCACGCTCATAAGATAATTGCCTATGTAATTTTTTATGTTTTGAGCAAGGACGACTGAAAACAGAGGTCCTTGGTTTTGAGAAAAACGCAAAAAAAAAACCCCCACTTCTTTGGTTTCTGATCAATCTGCCTATCTCATTTTAGTTATAAGTTGGAAACTCCCTATCTCGAGCGAAGACAGCTGGATAACGTGAGATAAAGAGCTGACAGCAACATTTTCAATCAGCAAAATTGCATAACAACCCACAAAGAGCATTTGCATAACTTCTCATTCTCAAAACAATTCTTCCTGTATCATTTAAAGAAAAGTGACGAACTCAAGAAACAAGATGGTCAGTTTTGCTTACGTTACCGTGGCAAGGGTTTCCGATGGTCTGAGAGTTTGCACTCTCTAACACATGATAGATACTGTTCCAGTAGCTTCCCCTGTAGTTTCACTTCATAATGCCTAACACTGAGATAGGTATTTTTCTTATGAGCGTGACGATATAACTTAGTCAAGCCCTCTCCGAGTCAGTTCTCCGTGCTCTCAGTGTTGACTCGGTTTACAAAGATCTTTTGTCCTGTGTGAAAAGCAATCCGTCCATGTACAAAGCTGCAATATGATTATATCTCTCAAAGACTTGGTAACCTGAAGACCGAAAGGAGACTGACTGAGACGACTAAATGGATGCATGACATTACACCTTGCAGCGACGCGATTATAACCTTCGTGGTTGAAAACGACGTTAAACACCAAATAAAGAAAAGTAAAGCAGCGACATAGCGAACTTCACTGATGGTTTTGTGATGCACGTAATCAGTTCCTGCCTGAATTTTTTTCTGGGGTATTTTGTAATTAATGTAAACTGCGTTTAGGCTGTCTGCTCAGTTATGCGGAAATGTAGTACAGGCCAGAGCCGCTGTGCAGCGTCAGTGGCCGTGCACTGGCCGACCCGCGATAGACTGACTGTGCCGCAAGAAGGTTGACAGTGAAACCGAGTCAGTGTAGCAAACAGTTTGGGCGCCGGGAAGGCGGCTAAATGTTTAACCCTAAGTACTGGGGTGTCCGAGTCGGTCATTTTCTTCTAGGTTGTACAATAATCACTGACTTTGCCTCTGCCAAATGAATTTCTCTCGCAAGCATAATAGTGTACACTGATCATGTCGAGCCATGACATATCTGGGACTCAGTGACGTGACGACGCGTGCACACACGGAGATGTGCGCTCACAGGCACTTACACTGACACACGCGCACAGCGTGCACACACACATACACACTAACACACACAAACACACACACACACACACACTCACACACACACACACAGGCACACACACACATACACGCACACACACACTAACACACACACACACACAGATTGACGAAAAGAAGGGAAATAATCTTGATTCTATTTTAGATGTCTGAAAATGCGAGTTGCACCCCTTTAACTAGTAACTCTCTCTCTCTCTCTCTCTCTCTCTCTCTCTCTCTCTCTCTCTCTCTCTCTTTCTTTCTAGCTTCGCTCTAGTATATAAACATACGCGCGCACAAACACACTTGTTGGCAAAAGGAGGAATGCATTTGCTGTTTTTTGTGTTTCGAAACTAAATTTTGATGAGCTCTGAATGAAATTTAATTCAGAGTTACATCCCCTAATAGTACGTCTGCTTTTCCGGAAAATCCACCACCACCGGTCCTCGCATTTCTATGTCAAACGCTCAATAAATCAAGGAGAACATGGCAGGAGAAGTGATTGAGCAGGCGTCGCATATACGCTGGGAGCAAGTGCGATTGAATCAGGGTCTGCGCTGCGAGTCCGAAGTGGCTGCCTTCCTTTTGCAACAGTAAGACTGCCAGTGCCCATCAGTGCATTACTACATTCATTACTTTGTTTTTACCAGGGACCTGTATCTTACTTGTACTTGTACTCCGTGATTTTTACAAAGTCAAAAGACTGAGGTTTCAGTACATGATATGGACCATACCCTCTTGGCCTAAAATTAAACCTAAGACGACTTTGCAGTGTTTGTATAATGTTGATTGTATCTTGCCTTGAGGGTTACACATTCATAATTTAGGTTTTTAGGTGGTTTTTTTTTAAAATAATTTGTTTAATAATTTTTTTTTCCATGCAGTTTACTTACCTTTATTTTTTCTCTCACTTAGTAAACACATTTTCTGCTAGCCAATTACATGTAGCACCTTATAAATTCATGCCTGACCTCTTCAACCCTATATCATAGCTGTCAGCCCCAGATCCCAAAACATATTGATCAAGATTGTGCACAGCACATATGTCTCTTGACTGTATTTTGTAAAGTGAAATTATTGCACTAGAAAGCTATGACTACTCAAATCTACTCATTAAAGCTTTTTGCTTTAAAAATGCATTTTTAAAGCTTAGTTTACTAAATTTAATTTGTTTTGACGTCTCTGTTCTAAATAAAACCCCACAAACTTGATTTGTATATATATATATTTTCCAGCTACGAAGACACCCTGTCAGGATTCCAGTCATCAGTCCAGTGCAGACAATGTAAAACGCCGTTGATTCTTCGCTGTCCTGTCTGCTCTTCCCAGTGTCAAGACCTCAAAGTGGAACCGCGTGTTGCGAATGCGACTTTAGTGGACACATCAGCTCCTGTGGACCCTGATGATACAGCCAACTGTGTGCCTTGGAATACTGCCAGCGACACCTCTATGGACTCTGGTGTTAACAGTGGAGAAACTGCCCTGTTCGAAATTAAAACTGAAAATACAGACGTTGATGAAACTCCACTTTCTCTTTCTCCTGGTCTGAACGTTGACAGAAATGTTGGAGATAATGTGAGTGAAGCAAGAGGCATACACAGACGAAGAAGTATTGAAAGCACAGTGCCAGTGATGGAAATTGTGAAAAGCGGCGGCACTCGTAACAACAGTGGCAGGAAGCAGCTCACAGTCAAGCTGAGAAGGATTGAGGATACTGCAATGGTAAGAACATGTATAAAGACGTGTGTGTGTGTGTGCGTAAAACTCACTAAAAGGGTGGGAGGGAGGGGTTTAGGGAGGGAGAGAGATTACATTCAGTCGGTAAAAAAAAATCCAAATACACATGTATTTATAGCAAAAAGAAAAATTAGGATATTATTATGATACATTGCAATATTAGGCTAAAAAAAAAAAAATTGGTTTAGGGTAACCCGACTGACCCTATTTTTTCCCGCCGACCCTAACACTTTTTTTTCATTTCTCAAAAAACAAACAAAAAACCCACAAACTTTTGGCACATTTTGCGAACCATACCGAGACTAAGGGAAGTAACCTCCTTTGAACTGGACATCACACGTGACAATTGCAATGGCGGCTTCGACTTCGAGCACCTGCTTTGCAATATATACTTTTGCAAATGTGATCATGGAGAAGACATCAAAATGAAAATAGTTTGCGGTACGCTCTTCGGCTCTCTCCTGAACTGTTTGAAATTATAGGACCTGAATCGAGTTATTGACTCTGATTTCGGGTTTATAGAGTCACATTTTCTGCCGGAAAGTTTGCGTTGTTGTTATCCAGCTCATTGTTGAAACCTAAAACAGAAAGATTGAGTAGAATCTTCTTGTGTTCTTGTGTGGTGTAGAAATAATTGTGTGACTGGTCACATCTGTCTCTCTGCTACTAGGGACTGAAGAAGTCCTTCCAAACTATGTTGCCCTAATGCTGTTCATGTGCAGCCTGGCACAACACACCCATCGCCCTTTGGCAAAAAGAATTGACCCGTTTTTATATCTGACCCTCCAGTTTCATGAATGGGATTTTATTAAAACTTTAAACGAGGGATGAGTAGGCGGAAGGCAAGGTGTCCCACCGTCCCTGTTGAGCGTGGGTTTGGCAGCTGCAATGTGGATAGTCTCGTTCACTCACCCTTCAGAAAGGTAATTTATTTTCTCCCTTGAAGCTTAGTCTGCGGGAAACATTGACACTCTTACTATAAACTTTGTAACAACTAATATAAACGTTCAATACAATTTAAGAACTTGAGACAAAATGGTGTTTGTGATGTTTTCATATTATTATGAGGTCAACTAAAATGTTTAAATACACCTATATATACCTACCGACCCTATTTTTTTGGTCGCGTTACCCTAAACCAACATATTTTTTGTTGTTGGCCTTATTCATGTGAAGAATTAACAAGGATATTGTTTTAGCTGAATCATTTGGCAGGTTGAGGAGTCACCGGCTCTCCACCAGAAGCACAGGAGGCAGCAAGCAGGGAGGAAAAAACAGTGCAAAAAGAAAGGACCTACTGCAAGGCAGCTAAAGAAAGCCACCCAAAAACAGGACCAAACTTTCTGTCAGTCCTTGCCTCCAGCACAGACAACACAGCATCTGCAACCCAGTTCACAAACAAATCTTCACCTGTTTCGTCTTCAAACAGTGCTGCCTCAGGGAGAAAATGAAGAGAAGGGAGGAGAACAGTCTGCAGCGACACAAGAGGGGGATGACAAGAGATCCTCGATGGGTATTGTGGAGGGGAGTAAACAGCCAAAGCTGTGTAAGGAAGAGCAAGCAGACGTGACCCGAGAGCTGATCAGTCTTGTGCAGCGGAGTCAGTGTGGGACCCCAGAGTACAAACAAACCTTGAGGCTGGTGGGTTAATTTGCTTTCTTTTTAATTTGAAAGGGATAAGAAACTCAGCAAAAGAAAGTAAAAGATAAGCTTTGTTTTTGTGTCTGTGTGAGACTGAACTGAGTCAGACTTATGGCAATTTGATAAGCATTCAGGCAGGTTCATTCCAGAAGAAAATGTCTGAACTTCTCAGCCAGGCTGGATAACAGTAATCTTATAAGATTTGCTGCTTTAAAAAAAATATACAGGCAGAGTTTTTTTTGCGAAGGTACAATCAAGTAACGTTACATGTATTTGCGACAACAGCAATGTTTTTCATCCTTAAGTTTGACTACCTAGTAACCTTTTTGTTTCTCCACCTCCCCCCCCCCACCCCCCTACAGTATACCACCACTGTTTTAATAAATGAATCTTTTTGTGTGTGTTTTCAGTTCACAAGAGGATACAGTGGGTTTTGCCCCATCTGCCAGAGGCGCATCAAAGCCCTGAGTAAACACCTGACTAACCATATGCCCCAGAAAGTTGTCCCTTGCCCCTTGTGCCCCTTGACCTTCCGCAACGTAGCTGCTCGAGATTACCACAGGGAGAGGGTGCACAGCTCCAGAGGAAAGTCATTCACATGTGAGGACTGCGGGCGCAGTTTTTACAAGCCCTGGTTGTTGCAGCAACACCTGCGTATACACACCGGGGAAAAGCCATATGTCTGTGACAAGTGTGGTGCCGCCTTTTCCTCTTCCCCAGGTTTGTGGTGGTTGTTGTTTTGGTGGTGGTTGTGACGGGTGAAGTGGCCTAGTGGATAAGACATCGGCCTCCTTATCGGAAGGTCGTGAGTTCAAATCCCGGCAGCGGCTGCCTGGTGGGTTAAGGGCGAAGATTTTTCCGATCTGCAATATCAACTTATGTGCAGACCTTTCTTTCTTTCTTTATTTGGTGTTTAACGTCGTTTTCAACCATTCAAGGTTATATCGCGACGTATACATGTGCAGACCTGCTAGTGCCTTATCCCCCTTTGTGTATACACGCAAGCACAAGACCAAGTGCGCACGGAAAAGATCCTGTAATCCATTTCAGAGTTCAGTGGGTAATAGAAGCACGAAAATACCTAGCATGCTTCCCTCGAAAGCGGCATGTGCCTGAACGATGGGGTAAAAACGGTCATACACATATTAACCCACTCATGCAAAAACGTTGGAGTTTCAGCCCATGAACAAAGAGGAGAAAGGTGATGGTTGTGGTAGTGACTCAGATTAAAGGGATCGTGTATGCCTGTAACATGAAAGTGAAAGTGACCAGTCATGACAGCCGTAAAAAGGAGGGAGTCTGTAAATGGAAGAAAAACTATCAACAAACATTCAGACAAAAAGAAGATCTTAAAAATAGGTAAATTTGGGGTTGCTGACATTCCTGTTGATGATAAAGCTGCTTCTGTTAATGCCGATGTATTTGGATTATTACTGATGATGATGATCATGTTAATTGTAATTGAGTTTAAGGGAGAAAGGTTGGCCAAGGAGGGGGAGGAAGGGATGGAGCTGAAGTCATTGTGATACAGTGAAACCCCCCTACCCTTTTAAGGCCCCTCAAATTTAAGACTTAATTCCTCCTTTTAAAGGCCTGATTTTTTTTTTTTCGATCGCCGATCACACTTGGAGTCCAGATCTTGAGATATAATTAGTGGTCTTCTGCAGCGCAGCCACTGGCCCGTACAGCTTGTTGTGCAGGGACTCCGGCAATGGCCAGATTTCCTCTCTCAGCACCTGGTGGTTCCTGCAGTCTCGTAGGATGTGGGCCGTGTCCTGCTCTGCTTCTCCACAAGAACACATGGGGGAGGGCATTTTAAAGGCCTGATTTTTTCCAGATTGTTGGAGGTCTTGAAATGGGGGCTCCACTATACTGATAGTGATTGGCCATTTTGTTGTCCATACAAATTATTCAGATCACCGCGGTAACAGAAAATTGAACTGTACTTTTGCAGGTCTGATCAACCACAACACCAGCACCCACATAGGCAAGAAACCCTTCACGTGCGAGGACTGCGGAAAGACTTATGCCTTCAGCTCCTTGCTGAAGCGCCACAGAGCCGCACATAGCACCACACCGCAGTTTCCTTGCACCTTATGCCTCAGGGCATTCGTCTCAAAACGTCTTCTCAACCAGCATATGGTACGACACAAAGCCGCCAGGTCCCACGTCTGTGATGTGTGTGGCCGGGGCTTTAAAACCCGCTGGCAGGTGAACAAACATGTTAGTGTACACAGTGAGGAGAGACCGTACCGGTGTGATTTCTGCGGGAAGGGGTTTAAGATGAGGAGCGTTCTGGACACCCATAGGCGTGTACACACTGGGGAGAGGCCGTACAAATGCCCTGACTGCGACAAGAGCTTCTCTGACTCGGGCAATCTGTGCAAACATCGCAAAACTAATCATCGCTGGCCTGGAGTGGAAAAACTTGCCGTAGTTTAGTTACTGTTGATTTGTTTGTTGTTCAACAGGTAAGAATCTCTATGTTTTTGTGGGGAAAAAAGTGATAGTGTGCTGTGATTATAGAGCCCAAATGCTATCGGGATTATTTTAATGAAAAGTATGTGCAATGTAATTGTTTTTGCAAATGGTCTTCTCGGGTCATTTGCAACTTAATGTCCGATCAGGTGTTTATTTGAAGGCATGATTGGTGAAAATGTAGCTTTTTTTGACTCACATGCGAAGCAAAAGTGAGTCTATGTACTCACCCGAGTCGTCCGTCCGTCCGGACGTCCGTCCGTCCGGACGTCCGTCCGGACGTCCGTCCGTCCGGAAAACTTTAACGTTGGATATTTCTTGGACACTATTCAGTCTATCAGTACCAAATTTGGCAAGATGGTGTATGATGACAAGGCCCCAAAAAACATACATAGCATCTTGACCTTGCTTCAAGGTCAAGGTCGCAGGGGCCATAAATGTTGCCTAAATAACAGCTATTTTTCACATTTTTCACATTTTCTCTGAAGTTTTTGAGATTCAATACCTCACCTATATATGATATATAGGGCAAAGTAAGCCCCATCTTTTGATACCAGTTTGGTTTACCTTGCTTCAAGGTCAAGGTCACAGGAGCTCTTCAAAGTTGGATTGTATACATATTTTGAAGTGACCTTGACCCTGAACTATGGAAGATAACTGTTTCAAACTTAAAAATTATGTGGGGCATATGTTATGCTTTCATCATGAGACGCATTTGGTCACATATGATCAAGGTCAAGGTCACTTTGACCCTTATGAAATGTGACCAAAATAAGGTAGTGAACCACTAAAAGTGATCATATCTCATGGTAGAAAGAGCCAATAAGCACCATTGTACTTCCTATGTCTTGAATTAACAGCTTTGTGTTGCATGACCTTGGATGACCTTGACCTTGGGTCAAGGTCACATGTATTTTGGTAGGAAAAATGTGTAAAGCATGTGAGTCGTATGGGCTTTGCCCTTCTTGTATAATATTGATAATCAGAAAGAAGTCATTCCAAGGTCAAGTCATCTGAACATTATTGTTTTTATCATGGTATTTCAGTGTGTGTGTGTGTGTGTGTGTGTGTGTGTGTGTGTGTGTGTGTGTGTGTGTGTTTGTGTGTGCATTTGTGTGTCTGTTTCCAAAGGAAAGGGGGAGGGGATACTAAGTGCGTAGTTGATCACAGACTTAGTCGTTATAATCATTTTTTTGTTGGCTTAGCATTTCGTTTTCTTCTTTTGTTTGTCTTCTTGTTACTGATTTGTGGGTTCAAATCTCATTCCGTAAATTGTTGTTGTTGTTGCTCCATTACTGTTATGTTACTGTTGGAGGTTAGTTGTTTTGCAATGTGCCATATTGAACCTTAATGAACCTTTTTGAGTTGTGATTAATTATGGAATGATTACCAAAAAAAACCAACCATCATCATACAAAGCATACCCCCGGCGGGTTAGGGGGAAGAATTTACCCGATGCTTCCCAGCATGTCGTAAGAGGCGACTAACGGATTCTGTTTCTCCTTTTACCCTTGTTAAGTGTTTCTTGTATAGAATATAGTCAATGTTTGTAAAGATTTTAGTCAAGCAGTATGTAAGAAATGTTAAGTCCTTTGTACTGGAAACTTGCATTCTCCCAGTAAGGTAATATATTGTACTACGTTGCAAGCCCCTGGAGCAATTTTTTTATTAGTACTTTTGTGAACAAGTAACAATTAACAAGTGGCTCTATCCCATCTCCCCCCCCCCCCCCCCCCCTTTCTCCGTCGCGATATAACCTTCGTGGTTGAAAACGACGTTAAACACCAAATAAAGAAAGAAAGAAAGATACAAAACATGCCCGCATGCGTGTACACACACACACACACACACACACACACACACACACACACACACACACACACACACACACACACACACACACACACACACACACACACACACGTCCAGAATGACATCTCCGCCACCCTCACCCCACCCACCTTCCATGACACACAATCTTTTTTCCCTGTGTGTATGTATCTCTATCTCTGTCTCGATCTATGTGTGTCTCTCCCTCTTACTTTTATAAACTCTTACATATTCGGGAATGGTTTTCGCCTTCATATCTTAGACGTACACTTTTTCCTGATTTTTGTGTGGTTGATGACTGCATAATCAAGTTTTCAAAATGTATAAAACAAACCTAGGTATCACAATTGGTCAACATGACTATGTCTCCTCACATCGTGAACATGACGCATGAGTTTGATTTTCCACTTCCTTGCTACTCAAGCTACTCAGATTCTTACTTATGTCTTTGTTTTGGCACGCCTTGATTATTGCAATCCACTTCTTGTAGGCTGCCTACAGTACCTTTTGAATAATGCTGCTTGTCTCCTTTTGAAGGTTAGCAAGAGATATCAAAACACTCCTAACCCCAGACTATTTCATTGCATAGCTTCTGGTAGACCATGTATCCAATACAAGGTCTGTTGCCTCTGTTTTGGTGCTGTACTGTCGTGTACTAGTTCCTCATATCTCTCTGAACTCCTCAAAATGTAAAAACCCACTCGAACCCTAGGTTCAGTCATTCTCGCTGAGACAGCCTCATCTGCTTTCGGCAAATGTACTTTCTCTGTTTCTGCCCCATAATTATGTAACAGCATTTTACAAAATGTCCGTCATTATAGTTCAAAATCACTTCCTTCCTTCCTTCAAATCTGCTCTCACTTCAAACAGCATCTCCATTCATTCTTACTCCCTGAATCCCCTTTTTTTGCCACACTGAATAGTATATATTTTGTAAGTCAATGTTTTTGTAAAAGTATATATATTGTTGGGACGGTTGCTTTATTGAACTGTATTAATTAGATTTCATCGTGTGTGTGTGTGTGTGTGTGTGTGTGTGTGTGTGTGTTTCGCTATTGTACATCGCTGTGAGCTCTATTATAGCGAGAAGGGGCGATCCATACGTGTTCATTATTATGATTATTACTTGACATCATTCCCGTGTAAGCCATTAAACATGCCGCTCTAGTGGTAAGGCGTCCGCCCCGTGATCG
Source organism: Littorina saxatilis (assembly GCF_037325665.1). Classification (NCBI taxonomy): domain Eukaryota; kingdom Metazoa; phylum Mollusca; class Gastropoda; order Littorinimorpha; family Littorinidae; genus Littorina; species Littorina saxatilis. Next base: position 33,262,751 of record NC_090250.1, on the reverse strand, counting down.
GGAGGTCGTGGGTTCGAACCCCGGCCGGGTCATACCTAAGACTTTAAAATTGGCAATCTAGTGGCTGCTCCGCCTGGCGTCTGGCATTATGGGGACTGGTTGGTCCGGTGTCAGAATAATGTGACTGGGTGAGACATGAAGCCTGTGCTGCGACTTCTGTCTTGTGTGTGGCGCACGTTATATGTCAAAGCAGCACCGCCCTGATATGGCCCTTCGTGGTCGGCTGGGCGTTAAGCAAACAAACAAACAAATAAACAAACATGCCGCTAGATATCTGTCCAGAAGTTGATCATGGATATCAGCATTCATCCACTTGGACACACACGAAATCAACAGCTTGGCTGCTTCCTGTACAGAGTGTTCTGAATTAATGTTGCAGATTAACACTGGTGTCACGACATTAATTCGACACAAAATTGTTAGTCTGCACAGGCCGCAGTCGTGTTGATTTTTGGTATAATGTGCCCAAATTGCTCTTATAACTTGTGAAGTACTGAATGTTTTATTTGCTCCAATGTTTGGAGAAGGAAGTGTTTATTAAATAGCTATATATTTGCCATCTTACCTCTTTCTTCGTCCTTCTTCTGTTATCCGTGTCTGACCCCGTATTGTGTGTGTGTGCTTGTGTACGTGCATGCTTGCACGTGCACATGTAAGTGTGTATGTCTGTGTGTTTTTAATTTTATTGTTCTACTCTTCTCAAAATTACCTATATCAATAAACCTTTCACTTATTCTGTCCATCCACCAAGCCATTCATCTCTCTCTCTCTCTCTCTCTCTCTCTCTCTCTCTCTCTCTCTCTCTCTCTCTCTCTCTCTCTCTCTCTCTCTCTCTCTCTCTCTCTCTGTAAGTGTGTGTGTGTGTGTGTGTGTGTCTGTTTGTCTGTCTGTCTGTCTGTCTGTCTGTGTTCGACAGCGCAGCTATCATCTTCCACAAGTTAAATAAAACAAAGACTGAAGCATGGTATTTTGTTAGTGATTTACTTTTCAATTCTACGCGTTGAAATAAAACTGGTAAAAGAACCAGCAAAAATGAAAACACCGCTTACGATAAACCCCAGATGAAGGCACCCTCACATTTCACAACTCCAGATGACAAAGATCCAAAAATAACAACAACAACATGTACAACAATTAATGGCGTAGACCCTGTTCATGTTCACACCAGCTTATCAAGGCGGGGTTCCTAGCTGGTGATTTCAATACACAATAAAATCTTTTGTAAAAACACCATCGCCCAACATAACCTGATGTGCACAAGCAGATGCTTTTGGTACGAGTCACGTCAGGAAAGTGCATTTAATTTTTTGAATTTTTTGAATTTTTTGAATTTTTATTGAAATCAAATAACTTTACAACAGTTCATTCCAAAATAAGGAAAGCTAGCTATCAGGAGATTTCTTTTCTTCTGTTTTATTGAAAGCAACTGTACAACGAATGCCACTGGTTTTAACACTAAACGTGGTATATCATTATGATCTCTATATGTAAGAACTGCTTTCCTTCGTACACTCTCAGAGTACAACAACAACAAAAACAATAATATTAATAATATATTCACCAAGCAGCAAACACATGGCGCTTTACAAAATGCATTGGCCACTGATTCAAATTCAACATTCCACAAATGAAAAATGTGAGGGAATTTAACAGCACTGGTCATACAGTCTTATTATGCAGCACTCACATAAAAGCATAACGATTTAAAGGAAAATAGAGATTTAACAATGGCTGTATATGGCACAAGATTAAACAGCAAACAAGCAGACATACCCCATTTTTAGACTACAAACACTTTTCAACGCTTCACACACACATACACATCGAATTCAATCCATCATAAAAATGAGATATTTTGGTGACAAAGAAGCTAGACCCTGAATATTGGAGGCTGAGGATAATAATCATAATGACAGCGTAAATAGCGCGAACCACAGTAAACTATGCTCTCCGCGCTTTACATATTATAACTATGAATAAAACCATACTATTAATTCAAACATCTTCTTCTTCTTCTTCTACGTTCGTGGGCTGAAACTCCCACGTACACTCGTGTTTTTTGCACGAGTGGAATTTTACGTGTATGACCGTTTTTACCCCGCCATTTAGGCAGCCATACGCCGCTCTCGGAGGAATTCAAACATCAAATACATATACATTCTAACAAAATAACGTAACAATAAACTTACAGCAACACATTATCCACGTATCGACAATACCATGCAATAGATACACAACTCACAATAAATTATGTACTATGAACATTGGGTTTGGTTGCGGAGGTTCGTTGGCATGTGTCTCGGACTACGATATGTTGACGGCGTCTGGAAATGGTTTTCACATAAACGTATTCAGGCCACAAAAAAAATAGGTCTGTTTACGGTAACATAGGCCAAAGAAATAGGGTCGGTAGGTCGGGATTTTTTTTTTCTCCCAAAAAACCCTATTTTTACGTTATTTTGCCAAAAAAACAAGATTTTTTTTTTTCCCAAATGCCAAAAAAAAGTCTAGGGTCGCGCGAAAAAACTAGGGTCGGTCGGGTTACCGTAAACAGACCTTTTTTTTTTTTTGGCCTCAGCCGAAAAAAGGAAGAAAAACAAAACACACGAAAAAACAACAACAATCAACAACATGGCTGTGGTGTTAAAATTGTCTCTTTCATTTATTAAAACAAATCTTGTGTCACTGTATATCTATACCCGTTTTTGGAAAGCGAATATATTGACTTGAAAGATTCAAAATGTTGTGCTGCAAAACTATCGAGAGACAAACTAGGGTCGAGTGTGTGAGCACTATATTAGGCAGTGTACTCTCGATGATGCTATAAATGCAGGTAAGTCCCACTTTACTTACATAGTTCACTGTAGCAATAAAATCGAACACGACACAAGATCAAAAAATATATCAACGTATATATATAAGCTCAGACAGTGATAACGCATTACACAAACATATTTGCTGAGGGTTAGATAGTTTACCCAATCTCAGGTGGTAAGGCAGCAAGATATTTTGGGCATATCTAATTTTGCACGAAACTAAAGGCTAAAATGCATGAGAAATCTCTCATACTCATTACGTCTACGACGTTTTATAAATATCACCCGCAAGATCACACACACACACACACGCAGGCACGCACTCATGTACGTACACGCGCGCGCACCTGAAATGCCAATAACATACTACATGTACATTAAAGAAAATGCACCATTAGCAAGAATATGACTGTCGGCATAACCTTGAGCGTGTCAGTCACATAGTTAACAAATGTCCACATGTGATAACAAGAGATACCGATCATAAACGGATTTGTATGTAATTTACATACATGTATAAGACACTCTTTATTACATGTATATAGCACTCTTTAACTTCTCATAATACCTTCCACGTAACATGCAATTCTATTCAAAAACGAACTTCAAAATGAGCATTGCAGCGATTTGGCCTTCCTGAACAACAGTTAGACAGATATAAACAAAATAAGTTCATAGTACATATACTGTGTTATTTCGAGATTCTCTTGTTAGTCACAAGTTTCTGCGTTCATTTGTTTTATAAT
>NC_090250.1:33244189-33254189 GCF_037325665.1 Littorina saxatilis | reverse complement strand
ATTAAACGTTCCACTAACTAACCAATCTTGATTTTTTTAAATTCTGAATTTTGCAACGTTGGGAGTCTAGTATCTGTGTTTTGGGGTTTACTGAGTGAACCAGCTAGTGCTAGCCTCCCTATTCGGAATAAACCATAAGTATCCTCTAAATGAATTTAGATTAGACCAAGTGGCCTCCTATACTAGGAGGGAGCTTTAGTGAACCCGTATTAGCTTCCGGCACAAGTGCATTAATAAACACAAGTTATCAACAACCATATGCGCCGTATGATGCTGTGCTGAAAACTAGTACTGTAATTGGTAATTTGTAAATTCTCGCCTTTTGTCCATCGAGCGTTGGATTAATTAACTTGTTATGTATTGTCCCGCTGAAAATGGTATTATTTAACAGAAATATGGGAACAACAACAACAACACACACACGCACACATGTACACGCACATACACGCAAACAAACGCACAAACTACTAGACATAGCAAAGGTGAATGAAACAGCTGTAACGATAGAGTAACTGTAATGAAAAAAAAACGAAAAAAACTGTCCATCATATGAATACATGTCCAGGCTAGGTAATAAGGATAAGAGGAAAGAAGTAGAAAAAAAAAAGACCCATGAAGAAGGATCCTCCCCGCCCCCCCCCCCCCCCCCCCAAAAAAAAAAAAAAAAAAAAAAAGGGTTGCAGCAGCCTGCATGCAACTGAGGTCAAAAAAAAAAAAAATCTATGAATAATAATTGGATAATCTGAAACCATATCCAGGCAGCTTCCATTGCACTAAAGGATTATATCCACAGAAGCAAAAAACAAAACAAAATTGTGAGTGACACAGAATCTGACCTTCTTAAAATAATCTGGCAATCGATGGTAACAACTCTAGTCAACAAAGCATCGAATCACGTTTGTAGTTATCACACAAAACCAGTTATTAAAATAAAGTCAGAAGTTAAAAACAACAACCATCACTTGCGGTCGGTGATACATGCGCCCTTCGGGCTTTCTCTCACAGCCGATGTTTCTACACATAGAGTAGGTAATTCTAGTAAACCGTAGAATACCAACAGGGTCTATAAACACTCACCCGAAGGAGTAGGCGATGCAAGGTTTCTGGGGTCGGAATTGCTGGTCGTCACACACCAAGTATCCACCGTCCACCAGGTTGCCTAGCTTGATGCTCCGCTTGCAGTGATACTGGACATTGTCCAGGAAGCTGACCACAACACGGACACAATGAATTTAAGTTACCCGTATTTCTGCGATGAGTTTGACTTGTTATTAATAAGGCTATATTGGCCTCTTTGGTATTGTTCATTCCTCTTGTATTGTAATTTTAAGGTGTGTATGTACGGATGAATGTTACCCACACCAAAACAACTACCACTGGCTGTAATGCTATATGGCGAAATAAATTTATGTTCATGCTCTTCTTGTTTTTTAAGATTTTTTAATTTTTTTGTTGTTGTTGTTGTTTGGATTACGACTTGCAAAAAAAAAGGCTACATATTTAAGGGCTCAACCCTTCTCGTGAAAACAGTTCGGTTCACCGTCTCAGATCTGACCAGGCTTTTACTTGGGATAAAACCATCCCTCCACTTGGACACGTACCAAAAATCAAAACCTTGACTGCCTGCTGGGATGAATAATTTTTTTGGAAAGGCGCCAGTTAATTACTTTCACAAAATTAATTCTTCCCAAACTTGACACTGTGCACAAAGAGCACCACAGGCTGATTATTGTTGGTATGTGAGCAAGTAGAGTAATGGTATATCCCCCGCACAAGCCTGGCTAGATCTGAAACTCATGGGCAGGAGGGCGCCTTTAAAACAAAGCAACATTTTCCTGCTGATTGAATGTAAAGTAAACGAGTTTGTCACACACAAAACCACCCCAACAACCGAACAATCAACACTCCTTTCGAAACACACACACACACACACACACACACACACACACACACACACACGCTTGCGCGCGCACCACACACACACATACAGACACACACAGACACACACACACACACACACATATACAGACACACGCACACACACATACACACACGCACTCACACACACACACACACACACACACACCGGCCCACACCCACACCCACACACACACACACACATACAGACACACGCACACACATACACACGCACACACACACACACACAAACACACACACACACACATACACACACACACACACACAAACACACACACACAAACACAAACAATACAAAAGAAGATCAGAGAAAGAGGTAAAATGGACAATATATAGCTATGAAGTAAACACGCCCTTCTTCCAACACTGGCCTGCAACAAATCACACATTCGGTATTTTACAGGAGGACCCTTACCTGTGATAGTCTGTACGCTAAGTTTTGCTTAGTGCTTGGGTTCTTGGTGTTATGTCTCAGTTAAATGTATGCTTTGTATGCTTGTTGATTTGTGCTAGTTTATTCTACAATGAATTTGTAAAGCGCCTGGAGCCAATTGATGGGACTCGCGCTATAGAAAAGTTATTTATTATTATTATTATTATTATTATAGGCATAGTGCACTTGTTGTGGTGAGAGTGTTTTGAGCTGATCTTCATCCGGAAGTCCTCCTCGTTCCTGTAACAAATGATGACATTTCTTTTATGACCAGCATTTGAAATGGGAAAAATATATGATTTTGTAGGACCAGGCACATTAGCAATCTTTTCTTTGTACAGAACACGAACAGATAAAGTCTTGAGCCATACATAGCAAGCACACACACACACACACGGCACACACACACATGCACACACATGCACACACACACACACACACACACACACACACACACACACACACACACACACACACACACACACACACACACACACACACACAAACTATATTTTTTGTAACTTTGAGTAGAATATGATTTTCTGCGCTCCTAACCTCCTCCATCAGTCCCTCTTTCCCAATGTCCCTTCGCCTTTTCCCTTACCTTTTGAAAAAGGCTTTTCTGAACCATGGCACGCTCTCTCTCTCTCTCTCTGTCTGTCTTTTTCTTTTTTTCTCTCTCTGCGTCTGTCTGTCTGTCTCTCTCATCGTCTGTCTGTCTGTCTGTCTATTTCTGTCTCTCTGTCTCTCTCTCTGTCTCTCTTTGTGTCTCTGTCTCTGTCTCTCTCTCTGTCTCTCTCTGTGTCTGTGTCTGTGTCTGTGTCTTTCTCTCTCAGATTGATTAGCAGGACAGATTGTAAGAAAAGGCTTAGTTTTAAATGTTTCCTTGTTAAATGAATTTCAGTTCAGTTCAGTTCTCTCTCTTTGAGTTAACTATTGACATGAACTATTGAAATGAAGGATTCTGTTAAATCGTAGACAAAACCAACTGATACGACAACACCACCACCACCACCACCACCAACAACAACAACAACAACAACAACAACAACAACAACAACAACAACAACAACAACAACAACAACAACTACAACAACAACAACGACGACACCATCACCACCGCTACCATCACCACCGCCACCATCAACAGCAACATCAAGCTTACTTTTCCATGGGTACGAAGGAATTCCATGTTGACCACACCGGGTAAGGGCTGACCATTGTCCTGCAGACAAAGAGGATATCACGTGTGAACACAGTAGAGACAAAAGGAAATACAGAACGACAGAAGGCTGCTTCGTATCCCCTGCAAGGAACACACACCGCGTGAATGTGTCATTCAATGAGCATCTAGGCAATCAGACACGACCCCTCCATACACGAGCAAACCCCCCTGGGGCTGTCAATAGGTTTGGCAGGCTGCACGTTTCATGCTCTGCTATTGAACCCCTGGCTTTAACAATACGCATCAGGGACGTTTTTTTGTTGCTATCGTGAGAAAAAAATTCAATACTCGAAACAACCGCTGTACACTTTCCTTTGAAAAGCAGCAAGAAAATTGCCTGTCCTTGGGACCTTTTTCTCAGATTTGGTCTGATAGGTTTACATAATAGTTGTACCTTGTATGTTATGATTTTTTAATTTTTGGTAAACTGAATTCATCCGGCAGTCAAGGGATTGATTATAAATATATATATATATATATATATATATATATATAAATGCATATCCATAGCATCAACTTGCGAAGTGTTTTAGGCCGGGACGGATAGGGCAGGCAAGCAGGCAAATAAGTCAGCATCGCCTTCCTTATGTTCCCTGACTTTAGACATATATCTAGCTGCCACCACCCGCCCATTTACAAGTTGACGATGATGATGGTGATGATGATGATGATGATGATGATGATGATGATGATGATGATGTTGTTTACCTGGGCCTCTGGTTTGGTGGATTCCACCTGAGGCGTGGCGTCGGCTCTGGCCAGCTTGGTGTTGACGTAGGAGATCTCATAGGTGTCGGTGCGAGTGACGGGGTACACGCCGTTCTGTATCGGTGAGCCCCACTCGTCGAGGTTGGTGCTGAACACCTTGAAGCCGGCTTTCTCCAGGGCCTTTAACACGGGCAGACGTCTGCGGGTCACTTCAGCGTTGGTGCCGCCCGAGTTCTTGAACTGCACGATCAGCTGACGAATCTTGTCCAGTTCTCCAGACGCCGCCATGTCGGTCAGCGCGATCCACTCCCAGCCGTGGATGTCCAGCTTGACCACGTCCAGCGTCATCTGCAAGAAGGAGGGCGAGATGTGGAGGTCTTCAACAAATAGACAGACATACAATACAGGTCTATACATAGAGATTACACAATGTTCTAATGCCTGTCGAGCTGCTCGGGTAGTTTCCATTCGAAAGTTGGGAGCTGAGATAGCCTTAATTGTCTCATATAAAACTGACCAGGTCAGAGATGGTGAGTTGAATGGTTTACACGGGAAGAACTGCCCCTTAAAGGGAACAGCACAATGTTTACAGTACTTACATCCTTATGTCCGAGCTGTGTCTTGATGGCGGTAAAGCTGCGTGTGGTCCACTTTTTGGAGTCTCTGTTTTGCGCTGCTGATTGTTCCAGCTCTCCGTCCTTCCCTCCCAGACCCAGTTTGTACAGGGCCACCCGCTCTGAACGGTTTGTGGGGTTTTCTCCCAAACTACAGATGTGAAAAACAGGGAGCATTGAACGATCGTGTACAAAGCCACCCGGTCTGAGCGGTTTTGGTTTTTATTTTGTTTCAAAATACAGATATAAAAAACACTAATCATAAAACGATCATGTACAAAACCAACTGCTCTGAACGTTCTCTCTCTCTCTCTCTCTCTCTCTCTCTCTCTCTCTCTCTCTCCCTCCCTCTCTCTCTCCCTCTCGATCTCTCTCCCTCCCTCCCTCCCTCCCTCCCTCCCTCCCTCCCTCTCTCTCTCCCCCAAACTGCAGGTGCGAAATACATTTACTACCAAACCAGATTTTTCATGATAAACACGTTCTTAACAATTCGTGGGCTTTTTCCCAAAACTGTAAATCTATCCGAAAAACAACTGTCATTAAAATAGATTTTACACGCTCACCCGCTCTAAACTGTCTTGTACGTTTTCTTCTGAACTACTTACTGGTCCTAAAATAATTGTCATTAAACGTGTTATGTTGTTGTAGTTGTTACGTTGATCCGGTTGTTGTTGGTGGTAGTGATGTTCGATTTTTATTGTATCCGAGAAGGAATCTCAGTTTTTGTGCCATGTAATTCCGTTCAAAGTTTTTTGTTTTTTTTTAACACGTTTTTATTTCTTTTTGGTACACAACATCAACATCACACAGCAACATCAAATAACATCAACCATACAAAACTATGCATCTCCAACAAAGACAAAGGAAAAAAAAGAGGCAACAACAACAACAAAACGGGAAAACACAATAAAGTATACAATCACACAGCCCATATTCAATACATTTATAAATTATGTAAACGTCTCTTTTTTTATGTTTCTATTTGATAATTTTGTAAAACACCACGTCCTGTTCCCCGTTTAGCTGCTGCAAAATAAACAGACAGTGTTTGTGTCCGTTCAAAGTTTGCACTGTCTAAGAAGCAAGACCACTTCAGAAAAGTTTACTTTTCCATCGATGAAACACATGATCTATGGGGACGATAACTTACAGCCCTAACCTCAAGTACCAGCTGTTCTTCTTTTCCCTGTGTCACACGTTTTAGTGTCAGGAATGAACGGGGAAAATGTGTGTTCCAAATTCAGACAATAAATGTGCAGTTGTATCGAATTTAAATAGCACATCCAACAAATCTAGTGGTTTTTGTGTGTAATTAATGCGACATTTCTATTCTTAACGACGCGATAGAAATATTTTCCTTGGCTGTGTCTTTGTTTCCCTACTTCTCCTCCGGGATTGCGACACCCGTATAAGACCTAACTCCGTTAAAAAAAAGGCACTACGCATGTATATTATTATAATTCTTTCCTCAACTGATTTTCCTCGTTCTGTCTAGTTTGTCTGATTGAAGAGAACAATGCAGAAGTGTTTTTTTTAAAGGACGTTACAAAGACACAGCCAAGGAAAACATTTCAATCACTTCGGTAGTGTAGAAATGTCGCATTCATTTAAAAAAAAAACACCACTAGATTTGTTAGACGTGCTAATGAAATTCAATACAACCTAACTGTTCATGTATTGGAATTGGAATTGGAACATACAAACATTTTGATTCTGTGTTGTGCCTCACCTTGGGTCAAAATAATACACGTGACATCCGTATAGCTTGGAAAATTCATCCTCCACCTTGTAATCTGTTTTAACCCTGCACATACAAGGGAAAAATACCAACAACATGAAGACGATGAACGTACAGATAAGCCAAATTAAACCTATCCCAAACCAGTTTTAAAGAAAGAAATTAATGCTTTCCGCAGATCTTCCCCAAAGTACCTTCGGGGTGCAAAATAAATGAAAACTCGCAAAAGCACTCATCTTAACTGAGTGGGGCAAAGGCCTTCTCTCTTTCTCTGTCTCTCTCTCTATCGCTCTCTCTCTCTCTCTCATCGGTGCATTGTTAAACGTTTCATGTTTTCGAAACTATGTGTACTTCACCGATTTCCCTTCCCCTCCTTCCCCATTGCAATAGGCCAATGGCATAGCAATTAAACTTTCGTATTTTATATTTCTCTGCCTCTCTGTCTGTCTGTCTGTCTGTCTGTCTGTCTCTCTCATAACAAAGAAATTCACATCCACACACCGCACACGGAAAGAGAGAAAGAGAGAGAGAGAGAGACAGAGATACAGAGACAGAGACACAGAGAGAGAGAGAGAGAGACAGACAGACACAGAGAGAGAGAGAGAGAGAGAGAGGGGGGGCGAGAGAGAGATAGAGAGAGAGAGGGGGTAAGAGAGAGACAGAGGGAGAACAAAACACACACAAACACCCACACACACACACACACACACACACACACACACAGGCAGCCCCCCCCCCACACACACACTAACACCGGCTAACAATCACACACACACACACACACGCGCGCGCGCGCACACGCACACGCACACCAACACTAACACACACCAACACACACCAACACACACCCAAAAGAGTAGACGGTACAGGGAATCCTAGGCCTGTACTCCTCGTCGTCACAGACCCTGTATCCTCCGTTGAAGATGGTACCCAGGCGTACGGTGCGGTGACAGAGGGTGCCAAAGTTGTCCAGGTGACTGTCATTAACAACAACAAATCGCATCAACATACCAAAACCACTGCAATTAAAGATTCTGATTCTGATGATGAAGATGATGATGATGAAGAAGATGATGATGATGATGATGATGATGATGATGATGATGATGATGATGATGATGATGATGATGATGATGATGATGATGGTGCAACTGTTGCATACATATTCTACCTTAGGCACAAGGTATCCTTGGCGGATGATGACTTTATTCAGTTATTCTGCAGAAAAACAGAAATGCTGGAGAAAAACCGTTCTTTTCTGCAGCATTTCTGCATAATGTCATCTTTCGCGAGAGCAACGTTCAGTAAAACAGTTTTACTGCAGTAAAATTGAAATCAAGAATGCTGCAGTAAAACGGAGATGTTGTTTTACTGGAGAAAAACTGTTTACACTTTTTCTTCAGAATTTTGGCATTATTCAGTTATTCTGCTGAAAAACAGAAATGCTGGAGAAAAACTGTCTTTTCTGCAGCATTTCTGCATAATGTCATCTTTCGCCGAAGCAACGGGTTTTTCTGGAGCAAAACATTTTACTGCAGTAAAATTGAAATTAAGAATGCTGCAGTAAAACGGTGCTGTTGTTTTACTGCAGAAAACCTGTTTACACTTTTTCTGCAGCATTTTGTACTGGCTCTTGGCGGATTATGACATTATTCAGTTATTCTGGAGAAAAACCGAAATGCTTGAGAAAAACTGTCTTTTCTGCAGCATTTCTGCATAATGTCATCTTTCGCGAGAGCAACGGTTTTTTTCTGCAGTAAAACAGTTTTACTGCAGTAAGATTGAAATCAAGAATGCTGCAGTAAAACGGTGATGTTGTTTTACTGCAGAATAGTCTGTCACAGTTTTTCTGGAGAAAAACGAACGACCTTGTAAAGTAGCGTTTGTATTCGTCGTCCCCTGGGATAGTATAATAGTTTGTAACTATTGGTAATTCTGGATGAGTCCATCTCTCGACAGAGGGGGGCTCGCGTGCTCCAACATTAATGATTATAATGAGCCAGTACAAAATTCTGCAGAAAAAGTGTAAACAGGTTTTCTGCAGTAAAACAACAGCACCGCTTTACTGCAGCATTCTTGATTTCAATTTTACTGCAGTAAAATGTTTTGTTCCAGAAAAACCCGTTGCTTCGGCGAAAGATGACATTATGCAGAAATGCTGCAGAAAAGACAGTTTTTCTCCAGCATTTCTGTTTTTCTGAAGAATAGCTGAATAATGCCAAAATGCTGAAGAAAAAGTGTAAACAGTTTTTCTCCAGTAAAACAACATTACCGTTTTACTGCAGCATTCTTGATTTCAATTTTACTGCAGTAAAACTGTTTTACTGCAGAAAAAAACCGTTGCTCTCGTGAAAGATGACATTACGCAGAAATGCTGCAGAAAAGACAGTTTTTCTCAAGCATTTCGGTTTTTCTCCAGAATAACTGAATAATGTCATAATCCGCCAAGAGCCAGTACAAAATGCTGCAGAAAAAATAAAAACAGGTTTTCTGCAGTAAAACAACAGCACCGTTTTACTGCAGCATTCTAGATTTCAATTTTACTGCAGTAAAATGTTTTGCTGCAGAAAAAAACGCTGCTTCGGCGAAAGTTGACATTATGCAGAAATGCTGCAGAAAAGACAGTTTTTCTCCAGCATTTTGGTTTTTCTGCAGAATAACTGAATAATGTCATAATCCGCCAAAGATAACAAGGCGTCCAGGATAGGTATTCCAGGGCAGTCATATGGGATATCCAAGAAGAGCAACTGCGGATGTCAGCGGGCAGAGAATTTTAAACAGAAGGGGCTTGGTATTTAAAAGGAATTATTTCGGTATTTTTGTAGTTTGAAGAGCTTTTCAGAGCTTTGCAGTACCGAGGATAGATACTTCAATCAATCAATCAATCAATGAAGCTTATATCGCGCATATTCTGTGGGTACAGTTCTAGGCGCTCTGCAGTGATGCCGTGTGAGATGAAATTTTATACGGCCAGTAGATTGCAGCCATGTCGGCGCATATTTACCTTTCACGGCCTTATTCCAAGTCACACGGGTATGGTAGACAATTATTAACTGTGCCTAAGCAATTTTGCCAGGAAAGACCCTTTTGTCAATCGTGGGATCTTTAACGTGCACACCCAATGTAGTATACACGGGGGGTGGTTCGGACACCGAAGAGAGTCTGCACACAAAGTTGACTCTGTGAAATAAATTTCCGCCGAACCTGGGATCGAACTCACGCTGACAGCGGCCAACTGAATACAAATCCAGCGCGCTACCAACTGAGCTATATCCCCGCCCCATATTTGGGAAGGGTGTTGCCAAAGAGCCGAAATGCGCTTTGTAAGATGCCGTGAGATTCGC